>NW_026867608.1:655982-774322 GCF_020745735.1 Hemiscyllium ocellatum
GAAGGGTATGGAGGGATATATGCCGATTGCTGGCAGGCGGAACTAGATTGAGTTGAGAAACCTGGTCAACATGGACGGGTTTGACGGAAGGATCTGTTTCCATGTTGTACATCTCCCTGACTGTGTGACTCTATGGAGTGTACCAAGTGTCATTCCCTTTTTCAAGAAGCGGAGTAGAGACAATCCTGGCCATTCCAGACCATTGATCTTGAATTCGGATGTGGGTAAACTGCTAGAAAACGTTATGAGGTGAGATTTAAAATCAACTAGAAAGGAGCAAGTTGATGACTGACAGGCAAAACGCTTCTGTGAAGGGGAGATCGTGTCTCACAAAACTTATAGCGTCATTTGGGAAAATATCCAAAGAGGTGGATGAGGGAAAAGCTATTGATATGGTTTATATGGATTTCAGTAAAGTGCATGATTATGTTTTCCATGGTAGGCTATTGCACATAATGCAAAGGCTCGTGATTGAGAGTTATTTGGCGGTTTGGAACAGAAATTGGTTAACTGAAAGAAGACATAAAATTGTGGTTAATACGAAATGGTCATTCTGGAGTTCAGTTTCTAGTGTCGCACCGCAGCGATCTGTGATTGGGCCACTGAAGGTTGTCATTTTGTATATATATGCTCTGAATGAGGACGTAGAAGGATATATTCGTAAATTTGTGGATGAGACGAGGTTGGTAGATTTGTGGCTACGGATGAAGGATGTTGTATATTACAGATGGACATAGATAAGCTGCACAGCTCTGTTGAGAGTTGCCAAATGGAGTTTAATGTAGAAGAATGTGAGCTGACTGACTTTGGAAGACGTAACAGGAATGCAGAGGACTGGATAAATAGTAGATGCTTGGTGTTGTCGATGAACAGAAAGATCTCAATATCTATGATCATAAATACCTGAAAGTTCGCACTCAGTTTGAGATGGTTGTTAAGAAGGTATGCAATGTGTTAGCTTTTATGATGAGAGGAACTGAGTTTCGGAGCCATGAGGTGATGCTGCAAGTGTACAGAAATCTGGTGCAGCTGCATTTGCAGTATTGCATACTGTTCTGGTCACCGCATTAGAGAATGCATGTGCAAACTTTGGAAGATTTCATAGGAGATTTACCAGGATGTTGCCTTATATGGAGGTAAGGTCTTACGAGAAACACTGATGGACTTGAGGCAGTCAGTTGTCGTTCGGTTGAGGAAGATTGAGAGGAGACTTAATTGGGACGGATAACATGATCAGACGTTTACATCGGTTGGACATTGAGATCCATTTTACCTCGAATGACGATGGCTAGATTGAGAGAGTATAACTTTAAATTGAGACTTGATAGATATTGGATAGATGTCGTAGGTCGTTTCTTTACTCAGAGAGTAGTACAGGTGTGGAATGGCGTGCATGCAACAGGAGGAGACTGGCCAATTTTAAAAGGACCTAAATCGTCATTGGATACAAATGGATGAAAATTGAATCGTGCATTTTAAATGGGCTTCAGGTTGGTTTCACAAGTCGGCGCAGGGCCTGCACTGCGCTCTAATGGTCTAAGTTCTATGTTGTACATTCCAGCATAAGAAACATAAGGAACAGGAGTTTGACATTTGACCCCTCAAGCCTGCTTCCTCATTCAATAAGATCACGGAAGATCTTTTCAGGGCTCAACTCAACTTACCCATCCACACACAAAATCCTGCACTTGTCAAATACAAATCTATCTTTGCCTTTACATCATGCAAAGTGATAGACTCAACTGCGTCAGTTGGCAGGGAAATTTACAGATTCACATCCCTTTGGGTCCTGAATAATTTCTTCAACTGAGTCTTATATCTGCTTGCCCTTATTTTGAAGGTTTGTCACCTCGTTTAACTTTGACTGACACATGGACAAAAACGTCCCTGTTTCTATCTTAACTTTTCTCTTCATAAGTTTACATATGGCCATAAGACCTCTTCCATTTTTTTCTAAATTCCAATGAATGGCGGCTCAGCTACGAAATCTGTCCTCACAAGGCAACCCTCTTCACTCTAGAATCAATTTTGGGAACCTCTTCTGCATCCCGTACAGTGTAATTACATTATTTCCCAAGTAAGAAAATGAAACGTTTTCATAATATTCCAGGTGTGACCTTATGTGGACATGATATGGCAGTCACATTACCTCAGACCTTTGAAAATCCATCCCTATAACAATTAAGGACAATATTCAGTTTCCTTTCTGAATGACCTGCTGTAACTGCACATCAACCTGCTGGGATTCATGCACAAGGACATACGGGGCCCTCTGCACCGCAACATGCTCCAACTTCTGTCCCTTTAAATAATGGACTTTATTTCTGTTATTCCTGTTGAAATGGATGACTTTACATTTAACGGTATAGTACTGCCCTTGTCCACTCACTTAACCTCTCTCTGTCCTTCGCCTGCTTTTGCCGTACCACTCATCATCGTGTCATCTGCGAACATTGAAACACTACACTTGATGTCCAATTCCAAATCATCAATATCTATTGGAAACGATTGCGATTCCAGCACTCTTCCCAGAGACATACCAGGAGACATTGATTGCCAAAACCAAAACAATACGATTTTCCCACACTTATTGTTTTCTATGCATTAGCCAATCATCCGCACATGCTGCTCCATTACAAATAATGCCGTGCACCTTTACCAGTTGCAGCAGCCTTTGTATATCTCCTTGTTCAAGGTCACCTGGAGATTCAGGTGCACCACATACGACGGTTCTCCATTGCCCACTGTGCCCGAAATGAACTGTAAGAATTCCAGCTCTCACAGTATGTCGTGTGAATTTGTTCAAACGGTATTTCAATCAGGAATGGGAGCAAAAGGATAACGTGCCATTTGTTACAACTGAGATGTCTGTGGTCACTATAGATAGCTCTGAACTTGACATTACGAAAATTGAATAAGACAATGAGGAAGTTCTTGAAATTATTGGGTTAAATTATTGATTTATCTTCCACAGGAAAATGAACACGAGCTGAAAACTTGTAACAATCCCTTGGAGAGATACATAGGATTAAGCTGAGAAATAAGCATGAACTATGTGGAATTAGGAAATGCTGTTCTCTTGAAGCAACACGCTTTTTGGCCCAATTCAATCAAATACACAAGGCTTCTAAAAGAGATTGCAAGCATGTTCAATGAAAGTTTACAAGTTGAGAACAGCGACTCCAGTTCACTGTTGCCCCCTATCCCTGGAAACGCGCGTGATGTTTGTTCCATGTTGTTGACCAGATAGTTGTGCTGACATTAATGTCACTATTGTGAATTTGTTTTCAGATACTGCAATATTGTGCTTGGGTCGAATACGCAGGTATAGTTGGACATATCAATGAGAATTTTGATTTTCCTCCTGAGTTTCGTTCATAGAAGATACAGCCAGTGGGAAGTAAGTCTACACTAATTCACTGCCCATCCTTTGAAGAATATGTAATATTTACGGACCGCAGCCTGACACCAAACTTCTACCCTTTCTTTATCAATGCAACATCGGGATTTATAATAAAGCGATTTGGGCTAAGTACCAGCAAATTAAATTGTTTCTATTTGTTAAATCATGCCAGCTTGGACGAGATGGGCCGAAGAGGCTGTTCCTGCGCTACATACCTCTTGGTCATTGTGGAGAAAATGAGGACTGCAGATGCTGGAGATCAGAGCTGAAAATGTGTTGCTGTAAAAGCGCAGCAGGTCAGGCAGCAACCAAGGAACAAGAGAGAAGGGCTCATGCCCGAAACGTCGACTCCACTGCTCCTTGGATGCTGTCTGACCTGCTGCACTTTTCCCGCAACACATTTTCAGCTCTACGTCATTGTGAACAAGGTTCCATTCATTGAACCTGTTCTTTCGGCAAGAGCAGCCATGAATACGGACCTCCATCGCACTCTCTGTCTTATTCTCCCAGCCTGCCAAGTTGCACATCATCCTGGACCCCAGAAAAGCACCATTCCCTTTCCTGCTCATCAAACCCAAACCGGTGAAGGCCAGGATCAGAATGACAAATTGTCAGCCCCGAACTTTCCCGCCTCCTTCAACTCCCTTCCAGTGTCATTGCATTGACCTCCACAGTCCCTCTCGGGGAAAATGTATATCATCTCTACATCGCGATGGGGTATTCACCCCAAATGTAAGACGTTGCTCAAAGCTTCACCCAAATTGGTAACCAATAGTGGAAGCAGTGCCCGATGACGTTAATACCACAGATGTGTGTGAGTGTGTCATTCATTTCAAGCCCACAGCTGACGTAACCTTGCCAGCTCATTGCATCACTTGAAGTGCGTATTGCACGGAAATCAGGAAATCGCTCAGCCTCGTCTTGCAAACTTCACATTTTTTTTCAACATCACAACACTTGAAGGAGCTTTATGGCTCTCAAATCAGTATTGCATTTTTTTTTCTCACAACTATCTGTATTTTGAGCATTCCTACCTCTGTCAAAAAGCTTGTTTTTGCGAGGGTCATTGCTGGATATAGAAGCATCCTGCAATTTTTTTGCTTCTGCAATGTATCACAATAGCAGTGACGCAAAATAAAACGTCATGATATGTTTGCTCCGAACTCTCACAGAGGGTCACCACCAACAGTTGTGCAAAAATGATATGGCAAAACAAGCTAAGCCAGTGGCATTACTGAAGGTAGTTGAGAAAACCTGAAAGAAAGCCCAGTAGCCGCCTGACAGTGCATAGTCTCGGCAGAGGGTGGGTATGGATTTCGTAGCTGATCTCTGTGAATAATTCGCTTCGAACGAACGAACGGGGAAGAAGATCAAGGAGTTAGAATTTTGAGAGATACAGGATCAATCAGTGGATGATGGTAAGGGGTGAGCGAATTTACATTCGTTCTGATGTGTTACCCGAGAGTGTGGCAATTTCTTGGAAATATGGACAGAAATTAAGAGTTCCCGAAGTAGGATCAGGTTGGACTGTCACCGAATACTGGGGAATTTAAGTGGGAGTGATTGATAGTGTCAGGTCCAGGAATTGAATTTGTTTCCTGGTAACGAGTTACAAATGTCCAATATGGGAGTGACTCCCCTTGTTTTGGAGAAGTCCAAGGAAAACTAAGAAACTGAGTAGTTAAAACGTAAATATTCTGGCATTTTCTCAGACTGTGCATTACAGATTGATCGACCTTACCATCAGTAGTCACAGCACGAGGAAAAACTAAAAAGAGAGATGAAGGATTTGAGTTTCAGATCGTGGAAACCCTGTTGACGCAATGGAGAGGGACAAACCTGAAATGGTCAGTGTTTAGGTCCTGAAAGTTTGAGAGACCTGCAAAAGCAAGACAAGACAGTAAAATATATATCTTACATGCATATTCTGTAAAGAAGGCAAAATACATTCCTGAAGGTAATTATCGAAAAGATTAAAGTCTAAGACCGAAAAGAACAAACGGCAGCTTAGTGCAAAGGAGAAATGGGCTGAAGTGCACCAGATTGTGTTGCCAGTAGCATTTGGACAGGAGCTTTTATGGGTACTACATGACCTACCTTTAGGAAGTCACCAAGGGTTCGAAAAGACTCAGGCTCAGGTACGAAAGCATTTTCATTGAGCGAGAATGCACCAGGATATGATTACCCATTGGAACACATGTCATACATGGCAAATGGTAGGTAAGCCCGACGCGGTATTAAAAACAGAAATGTTGTTCAAATTCCAGCATCTGAAGAATTATCTTGCCTGTGAATTATCTTGCCTGTGTATGTCCCCTCGCAGTAATGGACTGTGGGAACAAGTACTTGATAACCATAATGGAGGCAATTCCATTACGCAGTATTAAGGCAAAAAAGTTGATAGTGGCGTTCGTAGCTTGCTTCAAACGGTGTTGGCCATCCAGAGAGATTCAGTCGGACCAAGGGTCTAATTATACTGCGAGGCTGTTTAAGGAGAACTTGGAAAACGGCTGTACACATCACTTTAAATCAAGTGCATGTCACCCTGAATCCAAGAAATGGTTTGAAAGGTGGCATCAGACCTTGAATACCATGTTGCAAGCATCCTGTCAGGGTTACCCAAATAATTAGGATAAATGCATCTCATTCATATTGTTTGCCATTCGAGTTCCCCAAAAGAATCTATTCAGTGTACAAACTTCCAGTTAATATTCGGCTATGAAGTGAAAGGCCCTTGGGAATTAATTAAAGAGAAATTTACAGGGCAACAATCAGAAATCTCACGTTTAGGTTATGTATCGGTAGTTTGGGAGAGATGAACTCGAGTTGGTGAGTTAACTGAACAACACCTAAAGATGCCACAGCCATCAATGAAGCAGGTGGCAGATGAAAACCCTGAGATTCTGACGCTTTCCTGCGGGCCAGTGGGATGACGTATTAGAGCTGTCACCAGTGATAGGAAATCACTTCGATGGCAGTTTAGTGGTCCCTATCAAATTGAGAAAGATTGACTCACATAAACGATGCAGTAAAGATGCCAGATGTAAAAAAATCTGTTCTGTGTATGTCACGAGAACATGTTCCACCCGTTCTATACAAGACAAAAACAACTGGAGAAACAGGTGCTATATACCCCCAAATTCAGGTATTGTGGATTTTAATGTGTCTCAAAACAAATTACGATCTGAATAAATCTTTGAGCAGTGAGGTAGGTTATTACAACAGCAAAGAATGCAATCAACTGTGGAGGACTAAAGGTATTGCACATGGGAAGCTGTTGGGATGAAGGAACACGACTCGCAGGTAACCTCTTGAAAGTCAGACAGGTCCTGAATGAGGTGGAGGCCATGCCTAACGAGGATATTACTCAACCAAGACAAGCGCGTGGAGTTCACCATTGGTCTTAGTTCCCAAAATGGATATGTCTCAACGATATTTCGTGAATTATTGGAAAGGCAATTCTGTAAAAGAAATGGATATAGATTGATGAACTCTATAGAGAAAATTGTACAAGCTCTTCACATCACCATGTTTCACTTTCTCCGTGGTTATTGACAGGTACCTTTATCAGAGAGAGCGTAATAAATTTCTTTTTTTGTAAACCCAAATTGGCTATACCAAATCAAAATGATGACGTTTGGAAAGAAGAACGCAACTGCCAGATTCCAAAGACTCATGAACAGCATTCTGGCTGTGTGGCCACAGTGTGCAGTGTACTTGGCTGATGTAGTGATCTTTAGAAAGTCCTAGAAAGATCACATGGTACAGTTGGCAGAGCTCATTGAATAGCTAAGAGTGGCAAAACGGGTAATAAACTTAAAAAAAATTGAATTTGCGAAAGGAAAGGTGAAGTTCTTGGGACATAACATCGGTAATAGAAGGTTGAACCCATGGAAAGCAAAGACCAATACCATCGAGGAATTTCTTCGACCAATCTCGAGGAAAGAGGTGCTTTGATGTTTTCGACAAAGCAGATTCTTTCAGAAGTTTATCAGTGTAGTGGCACCATTAATAGATTTGTTGAAGATGAACATAAAATTTTGCTGTACATAACAATGTTCGGAGTCATTTGCATATATCAATGCAATATTACCCATCGCACCAGTTTTAGCTACACAAAACTTTTGAAGCACTTCAATTTTATAATCGATTCTCGTGACATAGGAGGTGGAGCTAAATTACTGCAGGAAGCTTCTGATGCAATTGTACTGCCAGTTTGCTACTTTTCAAAGAAACTCAACATCCCCAGAGAAAATACTCGACGATCGAAAAACAATGACTGAGATTGGTACTGGCCTTGAAGCATTTAATGTGCCCGTTCCAAAAAATGTGTCGGGGACGGTTCTGTTCATGGATCACTGCACACTGATATTCTTGGAACGCTTTCAAGAACCCTTTAAATGTTTCATTGTAGTTCTATGTTACTGACATTAATTTTCAAATCCTAAATGTTGTGAGTCATAAGAATGTAATTGCAAATGCACTTTCACGGAAATAATTGATAAACTTTAGATGAGATAGGTTTCTGTCCAATATGTGTATATGTAGTGTGTGTGTGTGTGTGTGTGTGTGTGTGTGTGTGTGTGTGTGTGTGTGTGTGTGTGTGTGTGTGTGTGTGTGTGTGTGTGTGTGTGTGTGTATAGGTAGATAGATAGATAGATAGATAGAAAAAGTTAAGACAATGAATGTACATTATCTTATATGGATGTCATGTGCATGGGGTAAACGAATAAAAAAACAGAAAACATTCTTTCATCATAATGGTTCAGTTTTTTGTTAATGGTGGAGTTGTTATGTAGTTGTCGATGTGCACTCTACTTTTAAGGGAGCTGAAATTTCAGACTGGTATGATTATATGGAAAATAAAGAGCATGAAAGCATGGGAAGGTTTAAAGCATGAAGGACACCGGTGATCTGTAACAAGGATTCTGTGGAATGCCACACTCTTCAAAAGGTCACTGTGGAAGGACAGGATAAGAATAGTGGAATGTTCTTACACCAATTCGCAGACTAAGGCTGAGACTGAAATGTCATAACGGCACGATGAAATAACACAGTAAAGTCAGCCTGGTCTGCTGAATATCATCATGGCAGGTTTGGAACATGTTGTAATAATAAATATTTGGGATACTAAATAAATACATAATTAATAGTTAGTAGAGCCTCCCTGAGACATTTCACAGCAAAATATATAATCATGGCATTAGCAAAAACATAAAGCGTTGGCTGGGATGAAAGACCATTATTGCAGAGTTGTCACGAAATATGCAATCATGACAGTAGAATAATATTAAATAGAATGTAGGAAAAGCTATACGTCTTTGATGCAACGAACAAAGTAATGGAAACTTACACGACTGGTTTATTGTGTCGCTGGAGTAAGATAATGTTCATTTAAGCGGGCATTGGATAGGCATTTGGAAGTTATTGGGCTAGTATAGGTTAGGTAGGACTCGGTCGGCGCAACATCGAGGGCCGAAGGGCCTGTACTGCGCTGTATCCTTCTATGTTCTATGTTCTATAATGTTGATTAACATAGTTGGACATGCTGATAAGCTAACAAAAACATGACAAAAACAGATATAAAGAACCACAGTCCCTGAGGTTCGGAGGCATTCATGAATCTGCTTTCTGTGTGTTACGGTTTTTTGTATGTAAAGAAAAGACTTTCTCCATGAATAACTCGATGCCCCTCCTGGTGATTCCGTATACTTTCTCCACGACAAATTCGGCGTTGAGAGTGGGGTCGTGCAGAAACCCACCTGGAAAGAGGGCTGCAATAACGGGGCAGTTCTCGCCCACCGGGGGCACTCCTGAGACTGAGAGAATAAGGATCCCCAACAAAAAGGGATTTGCATTTTTGCTGTGAATTCGGAATATATTTTGTTGGCTTGGAGTTGCCCCTGGGAACTCGGAGATGAGGGTACCTTCTGGAGGTTCTCTCCAATATAAGATTCAAAGGGGATGGAGAAATTGCGGCTGTTAGAGACCTGGAGAATTTGTCAAGAAGACTGCACAGTGGTGTAAGGGGGTGAGTTAGAATAAAATGTAACAATTGCCTGAGCAAACATTCCACGTGGTGCAGTAAAAATTCCACGTGGTGATAATGACATTCTACGTGGTGAATATGAGACCCGAAAGATACCACCTCACAGGTAACGATGGTCTGAAAGGTTGGTCAAAATATATAAAGGGGAATAGATTTACTAAAAGCGCTAATAGACGTATTTAGAAAGCCGGCAGCTTGCAAGTGGATGAATAAACATGAAATAGTAGAGTACCGTCATGTGTTGAAGTGTAACTAGACTATAGAAACTCTATATCACAATAATTTTAAACTGCTTTTTATGAATAATGGTTTGTTGGTAGTGAAATGCTTGTGTTTTGCAGCTCGAGATCCAGGTGTATTTTGATCTTATTTTGCAAGATTAGAATTGAAGTTTTTTTGAGAGTTAGATTTTCAATAAACTGTTCATGATTAATGCATTGTGAGTCTGGGTTAGGCTGGACGAACGAGAATAGGTTGTTGTATTCTCTACCTGCAATTGAGGACGTTTAGGAATTGATAGATTCGTAAAGGACAATTGAAATTTACAGAGTTAGGGATTGGTTATATTGTTGATGAAGCCCGACCGGACCTCAATGGCATGAGGAGCTATTTTGGGACAGCAGAGGTAATACATTAGCTGGACTGAAATATATGACAGAATGAATAAACGGACTGCAGTTGAGATACTGTGCAACAAATTTCTGGTGGCAAGTAACGATATTGTGAACATTTCTGAGAAAGAGGAAAAATAAATCGAAAGATTTATTGACTAAATGGCCAGAAGAAGGTACCTTTGATATACACATGTGCAATGATATCGAAGGACTAATTAAGAACTATATGCTGAAAGATAACTCTAAAACTCGTAACCAAAAGTGGGATCAGGAGATAGAAATACTGAAACCTTTTACGGAAGAGGGTAATGAGCTGAAGGTAGCTTAGTAGGAACCTGTGATGGCTAGGAAAGCTGCAAAAGAACAAGCCGAACATTTTCTGGAAACAGAAAAGCAGGAATCAGGTCCCACTACCATACACCCAGATTCGGAGCAGTTAAATAGACCTCCTTCAGACTCGAATGAAGAAGCATTGAAGCATCGTCCAGTAATAAAGGGAACAGCAGAAGTAGAGGGACAGTTGGAATGGGTCAGAAGTGCGGAAGACAAAAATGAAAGAGAGAAATAGGACAGCCAGGAGCAACTTGACGCTGTACAACGACAGGAAGAAAAGCTGAACCATGAGACTAGTGTGTGGCCAAGTGAACTGTCGTGGAAATTAAATCAACTTTGTTTTAGTAAATGCAAACAAAGGAGCTTCATTGAAATTCTGCAGAATTGACCCCTGTACATTCAGCTAGATGCCTCAATGTAAAGGGGTATCATAGCATTGTTCAGATACCTCCCATATACTTATCACGCTCTCAAGAGCAAAGACTGGGAAAACTCAAGTTGCTTTTCTCATATTTGTTGATCTTGGATATAACAGTTCTTCAGCTTTCACTGAGTTCAACTATCACAAGGTTGAGTTGAATGTTTACAAAGTTCAAACAGGGACAAGTTGGCTGCAAACCTCATCAATGCATTGTTTACAAGCTCAGCACAGCATTCAATTTAACCAAAAGGTTCTCTTTCAAATTTCACAGTAAATGAAAATATTCTTATACATGAAAATGTCTTAATTTTTCATGACATTGCCCCTATTTTTGTCATTTTATGACAACAAGGATAAGAACAAAATAAAACAGCCAGATTTAAATAAAATACAAAGACAGATAATTAAAAATCGGCGATCTAAACAGCTGGCTGTGTTGTAAGGAGCACTCGAAACGATCCCATCCACCTATTCGCCTTCCAGGTTTTCCTCCTGATATCTTTACCACGATCCAATCTCCAGATTCTAAATCATGCAGCTTCTGTCCTGTTGGTTGGAGTAGTGTGGCTTACACTTGGTTCTGTATTTGAGATAAAAGGGTAGAGTGTTTTATACAGTAACACAACATCTCATCCTCCCAGTGATCTGTTATCTGTCTTACCTCAGGTCTTGGGCCAATTCCTGTATTAGATGGTCTACCAAACAAAATCTCAAACGGCCTAAGATTAGCCCTTCCTCTCCTCCTGGATCTCATATAAATAAGTACAATCGGAAGTGCCTTTGTCCATGTCACTCCTCGTTGCTCGCAATGTTTTGTCAAATTAACTAATAGAGTAGCATTTTATCTTTCCACTGCGCCACCGCTCGCTGAGTGGTAGTTACAGTGTCGTATCATGTTATTTCCAAATAATCACTGATCTGCTGTAAGGCATTATTGACAATCTTTTCCCCATTGTCACGATGAAGCCTTTCAGGGATGCCCCATCTCGGAATAATCCCAGTTAGTAAAGCTTTGGCTTCTGCACTGGCATCTTGTTTGGACGTAGGGAACACTTCCTCCCATTTAGGCAACATATCAACTATTACCAGGCAGCACCTTTTCCCTTCGCTGGGCGTTAGTTCAATAAAATCCATCTGTAAATGTTCAAAGGATTTTTGGGGTTGGGAGTGTGATGCCTGATTCATCTGTATTCTCCTCCCCACATTATTCGTAGCACGGATAATATAACGTTCACAATAGTTCTTGGAGTAAATCCCTTAGTGTATCAGTGTGCGGTAAAACTGTTGTACATTCGCCATTTGACACATTGTCCTTCCCGTGTGTCAGCTTAGCGTAGAATGGAAATAATGATCGTAGTAGACAGGGTTTGCCATTGAAGTCATAATATTCTCCTTCCCCCACTCTGCATTCTGCTTTCGGTAACTCACGCTTTTCTTCCAGTGCAGCCTGTGACTGTAACTCCTGTAAGTCTGCTGTTGGGGTCCAAATCCTTGTCATACATATGTCAATCTGATCACTTGGCATTTGCTGGGCTGCCGTTCTTGCTGCTCAGTCTGCCCTTGCATTGCCTTGGGAACTAAAATCATCGTGATTTGTGTGGGCTTATAAACAGCCATTGATTTAGGCAATTGGACCGCTTCCAGGAGGTCAGAAATCAGGCCACGGCTTGTGATGGGCTTTCTGGTGGAGGTCACGAATCCCTGTGTTTCCACAGGATTCCAAAATAATGGACAATCCCGAATGCATATCTGCTATGAGTGTAACTATTCATTGTCTTTCCCTCAGCCAATTTACAGGTTCTCAGTCAAGGCAATCAGCTCCGCTGCTTGCACCGACAGAAGAGAAGGGAGAGATCTCGCTTTGACTGTCTCTTAGGTAGTCACTACAGCGTAGCAGACACAATTCTAGCCTGTTTACTGAATGCTGATCCGTCCAAAAATAAATATCCATATCTGGATTCTGAAGTGATGAATCCTGCAAATCTGGTCGAGGGCTGCAAATTTCATTATTTATAGCGATACAATCATATGGGTCATCTGGGGGAGAAGGCTCGCAGTGCTAAAGGACATTATATCACTTTATTGCAATGTTAGGCATCTCCACAAGCATAGTATTGCATCTCAGCCTACGTGCTGCGAATTTGTGTGCTGTCTTTTGCTCGGAATCAGTAAGGATATTGCAGAAGCGCTGATCCCGGAGTTAAAACAAGAGTCTCCAGACTCCTGCGTAGAGCCTCATTATATATCGTGGGGGACTCACAGTAACATTGACAAAGTCGTGTGAACGAATGTAATTTACCTTTTAATATGAAAGCGAACCAGAATGTGTGGGGGCACTGGTGCAGTAAAGAAGACATTTGCTAAATCCACAACTGAGAACCATTTACTGTGCGGTGGAATTTGAGCTAATATAGTCTCGGGGTTAGGAACATTTGGGGCGTGCGGGACAACAGCGCTATTGACTGCCTGCAGGTGTTGAACAAACCTCCATTCTTACGGTTCACCTGGAATGTTTGCTTTTTGACTGGAAAAATAGGGTTTCTCATCGGTGATTTCTGACAAGGGATTATCACTCCAGCCTTTCGGAGGATTCAAAGACGATGGTAATTCCTTCTCTAACCCCAGGTTTTAACGGGTATCGTGCTCTGCAAGGATGCAGTTACTCTCTCTCATAACACCACTACTGATGCACCCACTGAGTTCGGGAGCCATGTACTCAACTTTATTGGCGTTGACTCTCTGAAAAGGCTTGATTTCAGGTCTGAATATGTTGCCCCTGTATCTACCAAAAAGTAAATGGTGTACGTTCCACATATAACACAGAGGTAGACATCGACTTACAAGCATCGATGTTCTATTGGCCATATTGTTGACATTTCGCAGTTTCAGAGCTCAACACAGACGTGGGACAGGTCTCAGTGCCCTTAAAGTTAATAGATGGGATTAACATATGCGAGGCTTCGTTGCTCAGCATAAAGGAAAGTCGCTTTCCTGTACCTTGTGGGCTGCCCACCTCCACCTCAGCCTTCCTCTGTCATTCACCCTGCTCTCCTGCCTCCAGGGCCGATTGAGGCTGTCTGTGAGGGCACTGTCTCGCCCACTGGTCCATTGCTCCACAAACAAACCACCCGCCAGATCTCATCTCCCATCGCACCTTCCTCTCTCATTTTCCGTTGCAACTCCCTCCAATAACTGGGCAACAATCTTTTTCGCTATTTCGTCCTTCATTCCACTGATGAAGCTGTTCCTCAGGTGTGCTTCATACGCCGTGATCTCTGCCACCGTTATGTCGGTGGGTGGTCTCAGTTCGCTATGGACATTAAGGACTTCAGTGAGGCACCTAACCTACTGGGACACTGTCTCACCTTCCCGTTGTTTATTCATTGCTATTTTTGTCATGTCCATTTGCACTGGGAATGCCTCCCTACAGGTGTTTGCCAGCGCTGCAAAAAAAATCATTAAAGTCTCGGTTCTGTTCTGCTTGCGGATTGACTACTCTGGCATGGCCGTTTGTAGCTGGCCAGATATATTGATTTTGGTGACTTCGGCACTTAGTTTTTGTCCCAGCAGACATCTCATCACATGTGATGTGGGACGGATGTCAGTTCAGAACTTTGTCACTTCTTATTATCTGCAACCTCGCTTGGGTCAGGCAACTGCCAACAGGCACTTTCCAGATCCGTCATGGTCTATGGCCGGTGGACCAAATCTGGATTCACTTCTGGGCCTGCAAATTCAAGCATTAGAGCTTGCAGAACCACCTGATTATATGATCGTACGCCAGTACCCTCACTGTCGGACTCATAATTCGGCGGGGGTAGATTGTGAACAGTCCCTGGATACCTTTCTGTCTTGGAGTGATCGGCCTTCTTATGGGATTCTTGCTTCAATTGGTTGAGGGTATCTCGTGTTATTGGTGATTCTGCAGATCCTGAGGCGGCCGCTGCAAACTTGGAGCCTTCGCCAGGCGGATCTCCCGGGGAGGGGAGGGGGCGGGGGGGGGTGGTGTCTGTAGGTCGTAGAGGGCAGTCATCAAGATCAGCATCTGAAACAGGCTTAAGATACTGTATAGCTTCTTTAGGTTGTTTTCCGCGTGAGTCTGCATGTGCCCTAGTGTTTGTACGTGTATTTGATCTATCACTTATTTGAAATCTCCTCTCTCTGATATCAGCCTCAGCGTTCCGCAATTTAAAAGTGTTGCAATTCACAGATTCTATTTTAACATCCTTTTCTCCTTCTCTGTCCCCTCCAACCTCGAAATCAATATTTCCAGCTGCCTTTTACTAAAAGACCCTCCCTCCGAAAAACCACGTTCCTTGATCCACAATTCTAACTGCTTTACAGACCCAGAGCCGTAATTATTTAGTATGTATTGTATTTTTGTTTGGCCATTCCAAGTCCTGTTTGGACTTTGCTTTCATTTCCTCTTGCTGGAGCCATTTTTTAGTGCAAGTGGACAAGTGTTCAGCTCTCTCTCTCTCTCTCTCTCTCTCTCTCTCTCGCAGTACCGTTATCTTTTCCCTTTCACTTATTTTCTTAACGTTTGGCGGTCCCCTCTCGCATTGGGCTCCAGAGTCTCCATTCGTTTTGTTTATTAAAACAATGAATCACGTACCCGATACATTTTTGGCGAGTAAAACTCAGCCAGTGATAGTTCCCAGTCTAAAACCACCCTTAAATCTACTGTCTCCTCAACACTCTGGAGACGGCAATCCCCTTCTCTTGGGCTTTGCTCTCATAACACGCAAAAGTTCATTGAACTCTTTCCCTAGTGTATTTGTCCTCTTTGAATGAATCTCTATGTAGCTTTTTTTTACGATTGAAACTGCTCGGTTTTATTCACTATGAAATTCGATTTTGAACAATTCATAACTTTTTTTGTCAGAATGTGAAAAAATATAAGATATGAGTACTGCCAACTACCTGCATGTTGCTCTGCTTGAGGAAAAAACAGTTTCCACTGATTTACATAAAAGCAAGGAGAGTCAGTTCACAAATGTCATGGTTGTGCCACCGAAAGTCAAGCTTATACAGGAAATGGCAATTTATTGGTTACACTGGGGTTTTAAAATATTGGTCCTATTCATGTCAACTCTGGTGTTGAACGCTATGGTATGTTTGAATGATCAGACGTGTCTAAAATGGACTGAGAGCTTAGCGCATTAAACAAGTTTGACATGGTACTGAAGTATAGAGGGCAATGATACCGATGACACTACAGTTCACCATATCTCGCAGCTTCTTATAATCCCTACAGGGGGAAACAGTTCCGTCACCACATCAATTCTTCACCAAGAACATCCCACCTAGATCATTCTCCTATCCTTTCTCTGTAATGCTAAACTTCCCATGGCTAGTGCACCAAACCTACACATTTTCGAACCGTATGGCCAAGCTAGCATAGGCAATCCACCTAACCTGTACATGTTTGGGCCGTGACAGGGATACACATCGCTGGGTGGAAATCCACCAAGGCAAGGAGGCACATCAAACTCCACGGACAGTTGTCCACAGGGTGAATCGATGTCGGTTGACTTGTATTATGAGGTAGCAGTGGGAACCACTGCACCACCGTACCGCCCTTCATCCCCATTTGATCAGTGAAAATTGCTTTATTTTTCATACCTATTAACATCTCTGGATCGGATCGCTAAAATTATAAGATCTCAGAATTTGCATTTGAAAGACTCAGAATTACGCCGGGGAGGTGATAGATCTTAATTGCTGCACAAACACTTTGTTTATGACGTCGCACAGTCCAAGCTTAAAGTGCATCTCAGGAATCCTGAACTACCCATTCAGATCAAGCAGAGCTTTCACGAGTAAACAAGACAACACACTGCAGTCCAGATCGAGGTCAGACAATCAGGGAGCTTTGCCTAGTGACGAAATGACAAATCAGATAGGAAGAAACCTTTGCTATTCTCTGTCACCTTCTGAGGCACGTCGAACTTCAGCGTGACAACATTATAAACGATGGTTTAACTTACAAATTAAAATTGTTTCAGGCTTTGCTTTTCTGTCCTACTGATATAGAGTGTCTGTGTTCCATTGTCTAATCAAACCATAACGCTCGATCTGCCATGGGCTGACCAGGGGAAAAAAAATGGTAGAGCGTTTTTCTTTTTTCCTTTCAGGCCATCAACAAGTATCAAGGTCCAACCATGACAGAGACTTCAATGAAGCTATGAACTTTGCTCATTGAAAAAAAACCACCATTCGTCACATTATGTGTTGGTGCCGGTTTGGGTATTTCTGCCTGCATATGATTGTCAGACCGTGATTTATAAGTCTGGGTGAATATTGGTGGGCCTTTATGTGTCTGTGTGCTTCTGGGAATTGTGCAGCGTGTAACTCGCGTCCTGATTTCCCAAAGCCTGTCTTTCATCCATAAGGAAAAATCCGTAATTGTGATGGAATATGACTCACTTTCCTGGGTGAATGCAACTCCAAACACACTCAAGTGATTGCAAATCATCCAGGACATCGCAGACCGCTTGCGTGGTAGGATATGACAGAGACATTCACTTCGCTGAACAGTGAAGGCCAACGTGCCGTCTCGGAGTCAATGGACACTCTCACTTAGGTGTGAAACTACGGATCTCTATAATAAACACTGGACGTACAAACTCAGGCAAATTTCAAGAACAATTTAGTTGCATATCATTACAATAACATTGAGAGTAGCATGAAACAATTTTAAATTGTAAAATTCGTCGTAACCTAGAACGTGAAGAGAAGTTAACAGGAGAAAATACAGCTTTATTCTAAGAGAGAAAAATGTTGTATATGTTAAGAAGGAGGAGATCATTGCTAAAGAGCAAACATTAAACACACATTTGTTAACACAGAAATAAAGCGAGGGTCAACTGTCAAGTAGCAACCAGACCAATTGTGGAGCAACTTAGATTGGTCATGTCTGTGAGACAATGCCTGGAAAAGGGCAGATTATTTGGAAGTCTGTAAGAGTTATGGGGCATTGCGGAGAGAGTGCGTGTTATGCTGTCTGGAGAAACGTGAATGTATGGCGAAATATTCTGGCATAATATTGATACTGGAATGTCATGGGTTGCAGTGTTTCCAAAAAGTATTGAGAGATTAAGAACGTGGAGGTGGTGCTAATAGTAGAAAGACAATGTGCAACAGAAGGACACACAAATGTTTCCCAAGGCTTTTTTGAAGAGTCCACTATCTGTGTCTAAGGAAGATCATACTGTTCATGTGTTCAGCAGAGAAAGATGCAGGAGAGCCTACATTGTGTGTCTGTGTGTGTGTGTGTGTGTGTGTGTGTGTGTGTGTGTGTGTGTGTGTGTGTGTCTGTGTGTGTGCCTGTGTGTGTGTGTGTATGTGTGTGTGTGTGTGTGTGTGTTTGTGTGCGCTTCTGTTTGTGTCTATGTTTATGTGGTTCTCGCGTGCATGTGCCATTGTAACAGTAACCTGCAGGGTCAGAAGAAGGTGCGGCTGAGTGTTGAAGTATACATAAAATCCAGCTGAGACACCTTGCTGAAATTTACGGTTTCAGTGTGTACAAGGTGGCATATCTCAAAGAAGATCTTTCTGAATCAGCCAATTCCAACGAATTAAAAAGAGGGGGGAATATAACAGAAACAGAGGAAATCGGAGCAGGAGGAGGCCTTTCGGCCCCTCAAGCCTGGTGCAACATTCATCAAGATCATGTCAGAACATCCCACTCCATAGCCTAAGCCTGCTTTCCCTCCATAACATTTAGCCGCATATAGAATACACATTATGTTTTTGCATCAATTACGTCTGAGCTAATGAATTCCAAGGGGTAAGGACTGTTTCAGTGCAGAAATGTCTGCTCATCTCAAGCCTAAGTAACCCACACTGAATTCTCAGTTTCTGACTGCTTGTTCTGGACGCACCCAGTATTGGCATTCTCTGCTCTACGCCTATTCTGTCAAGTCCTATTAGAAATCCATGAGTTTCTATGAAACGAATCCTCACTCATCCGAACTCCAACGAAAACCATTCAATTTCGTCAATCTCTCCTCATAGCATCCTCAGAATCCGCCCGGTAAACCTACACTGCACCGTGTCGCGCGCAAGACCGTCCTTCTTCAGAAAAAGAGACAAGAACTGAACTAAATATTCCAGGTTTGGCCTCAACAGGCGCTGAATAACTGCAATAAACCACCCCGCCCCTGCAGTCATAACATAAAATCAGTATGCATTTGCAGTAAGTGTTTAGGAAGGTAAACTGAATGCGAATGTTTCTTAAAACATTTGGGTTTAATTAAAGGAGATGGACAAAGGTGTACTAAAGCAATGTCAGAATGATTTGCTGAATCTCTACACGGCATTGGAGATTGAAAAGCTGATGTACTGCGTGTCCTTCTATCTACTTTACTGAAAACATTGTATCAGAAGCAGCAGAGAGCGGCGGGAACTCGGCGGAAGTTCAGGTGGAGTGCAAAGCCGGTCGGTAGGCAAGTGATTGCTATTAGAGTGGGTGTGTTCTAAACCCCAGGTCCTACAAAGTAGGGTCTCCCTCCCTCCCTCTTCCTCTAATCTAAATTAAGAGTGCACAGACTTGCCACAAAAAGAGTGTTGAAGGAAGTTTGGATCGAAAAGTGAGGCTTCAGCTCAGGAGACTTTGACAAGGAGGTTGAGTGAAGTGATTACGCCACAGTTGAAGAGGGTGAAGACATGACTGACCACCTGGTTCAGTGCGCCAAGTGCTTGATCTGGGAGGTCAACGACTCTGGTGTATCAGGCTCCTATACGTGTGGAAAGTGTGTGCACATTCAGCTATTGACCGAGCATATTGCAGCGCTGATGAAAGAACTCGAGGACCTTAGGCTCATCCGAGTGAACGACATCTTTCTGGACAAGACCTTCAGCGAGGTTATTACACCAATCATGCCAGAAGAGAGCAGAAGAGAGCAGACGATGAGGAAGGTAGAGAGGAGACAGGTGCAAGAGACCCCGGGAGAAGTACCTGTCGGGAACAAGTTGAAGCTTTTGGAAACAGTAGAGACTGATGACACTGCCAGTTCGCAAGGCGGCCAGGTCTGTCAATCAAAAGTTGGCTCAGAGGCAGAGCAGAAGAGTCGGGCATTGCACAGAGCCGTGGTAATAGGGGACTCCATCGTGAGAGGAACTGACCGGGGTTTTTGTGGCAGCAGACGGGATTTAAGGATGCTGTGTTGCCTTCCTGTTGCCAGGGTGAAAGACATCGCGGACAGAGTGCAGGAAATCCTCAAGAAAGAGGGTGAAGAACCAGAGGTGGTGGTACATGTTGGCACATATGATGTCGGGAAGAAGAGGAGGAACATACTACAGCGGGACTTCGGAGAACTAGGAAGAAGGCTGAAAAGCAGGACATCAAAGATGGTTAACTCCGTTTTGATTCCAGTAGCTCGTGCTGGTGAGGCCAGAAACAGGGAGATAATGGACTTGAACGTGTGGTTGGGGAACTGGTGCAGGAGGCAGGGATTTAAGTTCTTGAATCACTGGGGTATATTTTGTGGTAAGCATAAATTCTGCAAGAGAGACGGTTTGCACCTTAATAGGTGAAGGACCAGCATCTGGCAGGCAGGCTTTCTACTGCAACACCGCTACATTTAAACTAAGTAGCGGGGGCGAAGGGACAAACTGGATGTTTAAAAAGGAAATTGAAGGGAAAGTTCGAACGAGAGAAGTCAAGAAAGACAACTATATCAATGAGGCAGAAAACTCGGAAAGGGATCATGCTGTAAGGTTCAGTGAAATAGGGGTTGATGGGAAGGGTGAGAGCAGTAACAAATTAAAAATACTATATATGAATGTACCAAGCATTGGACATAAGATGGATGAGCTTGAGGCTCTTTTGGAAATTGGCAGATACGATATTGTGGGGATAACTGAGACGTGGCTGCAAGTGGACAGGGCCTGGGAAATGAATATTCAAGGCTTCACGTGCTATCGTAAGGACAGACGGACGAGCAGAGGGGGCGGGGTTACCTTGTTGGTAAGGAAGGATATTCAATCCCTTGCGCGGGGAGACCTAGAGTCAGGGTGTGTAGAGTCAGTGTGGATAGAGCTGCGAAATACTAAGGGTAAAGAGACCCTCTTGGGAGTCATCTACAGGCCCCCAAACAGTAGTCTGGATGTCGGATGTAAGTTGAATCAGGAGCTGAAATTGGCCTGTCGCAAAGATGTGACTGAGTTGTTATCGGGGATATTAACATGCAGGTAGACTGGGAGAATCAGGATGGCATTGGACCTCAAGAAAGAGACTTTGTGGAGTGCCGCAGAAATGGATTCTTAGAGCAGCTGATAGT
Organism: Hemiscyllium ocellatum; assembly: GCF_020745735.1. Classification (NCBI taxonomy): domain Eukaryota; kingdom Metazoa; phylum Chordata; class Chondrichthyes; order Orectolobiformes; family Hemiscylliidae; genus Hemiscyllium; species Hemiscyllium ocellatum. The sequence goes on from NW_026867608.1 coordinate 677,089, forward strand.
GGAGCCGACCAGGGAGAAGGCAATTCTGGATCTGGTATTGTGTAACGAACCAGAATTGGTCAGAGACCTCGAAGTCAAGGAGCCATTGGGAAGTAGTGACCATAATACATTAAGCTTCAATCTGCAATTTGAGAGGGAGAGGGTACAGTCGGAAGTGACAGTACTTCTATTGAATAAAGGGAACTATGGAGCTATGGGGGAGGAGCTGGCCAAAGTTCAATGGTGCAATACCTTAGCAGGGATGACTGTGGTGGAACAATGGCGGATATTTCTGTGTATAATGCAGAAGTTGCAGGATCAGTTCATTCCTAAAAGAAAGAAAGATCCCAGGAGGAGGCATGGGCGGCCGTGGCTGACGAGGGAAGTTAAGAAACATATAAAGTTAAAAGAGAAAAAGTATAACATCGCAAAGATTTGCTGGAAAACTGAGGACTGGGAAGCTTTTAAAGAGCAACAGAGAATTACTAAGAAGTAAATACGCGGAGGAAAAATGAGGAACGAAGGTAAACTGGCCAATATTATAAAGGAGAATAGTAAAAGTTTTTTTAGGTATGTGCAAGGCAAAAAAATGTTTAGGACTAAAATTGGGCCCTTGAAGACAGCAACAGGGAATATATTACGGGGAACAAAGAAAGAGCAGAATAATAAAATGGGTACTTCAGATCCATGTTCACTGGGGAACAAACAAGCAATCTCCCTGAGGTAACAGTGGTAAAAGGACCTGAACTTAAGGGAATCTATATTTGCCAGGATTTGGTGTTGGAGAGACTGGTAGGTCTGAAGGTTGATAAATCACCAGGGAATTATGGTCTACATCCCAGGGTACTCAAGGAGGTGGCTCGGGAAAGCGTGGATGAATTGGTAATTATTTTCCAGCGTTCGATAGATTTGGGGTCGGTTCCTGAGGATTAGAGGGTGGCTAATGTTATCCCACTTTTTAGGAAAGGTGGGAGAGAGAAAGCATGAAATTATACACCAGTTAGTCTGACCTCAGTGGTGGGAAAGATGCTGGAGTCTATTATAATGGATGAAATTACGATGCATCTGGATAATAGTAACAGGATAGGACAAAGTCAACATGGATTTATGAAGGGGACATCATGCTTGACTAACCTTCTTGAATTTTTTGAGGATGTAACTCTGACGATGGACGAGGGAAATCCAGTAGATGTAGTATACCTGGACTTTCAGAAAGCTTTTGATAAAGTCCCACACAGGAGGTTAGTGAGTAAAATTAGGGCGCATGGTATTGACGGCAATGTACTAGATTGGGTGGAAAATTGGTTGGCTGATAGGAAACAAAAGGTCGTAAAAAACGGCTCCATTTTGGAATGGCAGGCAGTGACCAGTGGAGAACCGCAGGGATCCGTGCTGGGACCGCAGCATTTTACAAAATATGTTAATGATAAAGAAGATGGTATCAGCAATAACATTAGCAAATTTGCTGATGATACAAAGCTAGGTAGCAGGGTGAAATGTGATGAGGATGTTAGGAGATTACAGGGTGACCTGGACAAGTTAAGTGAGTGGGCAGATGCATGGCAGATGCAGTTTAATGTGGATAAATGTATGGTTATCCACTTTGGTGGCAAAGACAGGAAGGCAGATTACTATCTCAATGGAATCAATTTCGGTAAAAGGGCATTACAGAGAGATCTGGGTGTTCTTGTACACCAGTCAATGAAGGCAAGCATGCAGGTACAGCAGGTGGTGGAGAAGGCTAATAGCATGCTGGCCTTCAAAACAAGAGGAATTGAGTATAGAAGCAAAGAGGTTCATCTGCAGCTGTACAGGGTCCTGGTGAGACCACGCATAGAGTACTGTGTCTCCAAATCTGAGGAAAGATATTCTGGCTATTGAGGGAGTGCAGCATAGGTTCACGAGGTCAATTACTGGCATGGCGGGATTAACTTACACTTAAAAACTGAAGCGACTGCGCTTGTATACCCTTGAGTTTAGAAGACTGAGAGGGGATCTGATCGAGGCATAAATGATTTTGAAAGGATTAGACATTCTGGCAGTAGGAAACATGTTTCTGCTGATGGGTGAGTGCCAAACCAGTGGACACAGCTTAAAAATACGTGTTCGATCATTTAGGACAGAGATGAGGAGAAACGTCTTCACCCAGAGAGTGGTGGCTGTGTGGAATGCTCTGCCCCAGAGGGCAGTGGAGGCCCAGTCTCTGGATTCTTTTAAGAAAGAGTTGGATAGAGCTATCAAAGATAGTGGAATCAAGGGTTATGGAGATAAGGCAGGAAGAGGATACTAATTAGGATTGATAAGGCATGATCATATTGAATGGCGGTGCACGCTCGAAGGGTTGAATGGCCTACTCCTGCACCATTGTCTATTGTCTTATCAATTTGATTAATAGAGTCAATTTGGATTTTCGAAACACCTTGTGGCCTTGTCACAAGCCCTCGTTATTCCCCACCTCATGAGCATTTTTGGAGGACAGTGGCTGAACATTACTCTTACCCAAAGGTTTAGACGCTTTCTTTTCACTTGCGGATTTTCATTTTCTTCTGGATTGCCGATCTCATTTTTTTAAAAATAAAGCCATGATATAATATTTAAAAATATACAACAATTCCAACTTGTCTATCATTCCAGAATACTTTTCTTTGGACATTTAACTGCTCCGACATGACCCCCTACAATGTTGCAGTAATCCCCACCAGATCATAATCAATTTCTCTCGTTGTGCTCTCAGCTCATCAGTTGTATTCAAAATGTTGCGTGCTTTACGGTACAAGGTTATTCAATAAACTTTCGTGATTTGTCTTTCCCATTCAATATTCTCTTGTGCACTGGCTCCCTGATATCACCCAACACACTCCTTCTCATCTTCCATATTCTCCATTCTTATTTGTTAATCGCTGCTAAAGTTGTGCCTCAGCTCTACCATTTACTACAAATTTCAAATCACATTTTCTTTTACAATTCCTTCCCTCACTGGGAAGGATGGGCCTTGTCTGTTGATCCTATTAAACTCTACTTACTGCTGACTTTCCGACCTGTAGCTTTGTTTCCAGCTTCCTGTCTCATTGCTTTATATCTACCGGAGATGCAGCATCAAACCTCCCTGCAAAAATGTTCGTGCACCTCCAGAGAAAATGCAACCAATCTTTTTTTTTCACAGGTCCCACTTGCACTGGAAGAGACGCCACTGATCCTAAAACCTGAAACCCTCCTCCTGAACGAGATGTTTCGTCAAATATTCAACTGTCCTATCGTCCTCTTACTTATCTCCATTCTACGTGGCAAGGGCTGTCACGCAATGTCAAGATTACAGCCGTGGAGATTTTGCATTTCAACTCCGGCCGAGATCCCTAAACATTCCTTGCAACATCTTTTCACTCTTTCTAGCTATGTGATTTGTACCAGTGTGTACCACGACAGCTGGCTGCTAACCCTCCCCATTCAGTATGTCCAAAGCATGCTGGGAGACAACCACCCTTCTTATGACGAAATTACAGAGTCGTAAAATTCCTCCCTTATGGAAACAGGACATTTGGCCAACATGTCCACACTGTCCATCAGAAGAGTAACACATTCAGACCCATTCCCCATCACTATTACTCTGCATTTACCCCTGACTTCTGCACCTGACCGACTCATCTGTGAACAAGATGAGTGAATGTTTATACATTCTGGCCAATTCTACGACGCTATGTTGGTGCTGCTTTCTCATAAGAACTACTGAGCATTTCAAGCAAATTATGGTTTTTGCAATAATGATAATTGGGTGTTAATCAAAACTAATGTCCCAGCAGCAGTTTGAAATAATGAGGTTGAGGACAGGTAACAGACCAGCATGGGGTGTCCAGGTAGATGGAATGCTTTGGGGGAAGTGAAGGAGCCCTCGGAACGCAAACATGAGTATTGGTGGAAAAAGTACTCCTGGAGGTGGAGGCGGTGGAAGAAATGTTTGATGTCACCATATAAATTGAATTCATTGGTCCAGGAGTGGAGGGGGATGAAGGTGAGGCCTTTGATGTGAACTGATCATTCGTCCTCAGTGAGGGGGATGTCTATGGGGATGCTTATAACGTAGTAGGGCGGGGAGCTAAGACCTAATCTGGAGCTGAATGTGGGGGTGGAGATTAAAACTGGTGTAGGACTGGTAGTCGAGAGACCGAGACTGACAACATTTCGAAGTGATGCTCAACCTGTGCGTCAGAAGGGTGGAAGTTGTGACTGTGGGATCCGTGGGAGCGGAAGTGGCATAATGCGTGTCGTCAGCCATTCTGACGGCGGTGTTCAGGTGAGTGGCTTCAGTGTGGGCAGAGGTGGCAGCAGCAATGAGGGGCAGAAGTGGTGTTTCCGCTTGGGCCTCATGTTAGTTTTGACCGCGGTGGATCTTACTGCGATTGTGGAGGTGGCAGATCTGATAGTGGTTGTGGAGGCAGATGGCTGGCCGGCAGTCTCTGAGTTGACATGGTCAGCCACACCTGCAGTTGGTCGGGCGGATGGGATGGAAGTAACATCATTCTGCGCCATGGTGGAGGTGGCTGGACCGGCCTCATGGCTAATGGCAGCTGAGCAGTTCTGGAGGCAGGGACAAGCTTCTGGAATCGTCGATGAATCCCAACCATTGAGGTAGGTACTTGAAAGTTTATTGTACTTACAGTTTGCGATGTCCAGTGTGGTGTTGTGAAAGTGTTTGTTGAGTGTGCAAATTCTTCTGAGGAAGTAAAACGGAAGAGGTCCTTTACAGTTCTGAGACAGTGCGGCCATGAGCTGAGCCAGGGCTAATGTAGAGAGATTAGATGGAGGCGCATGTCAGAGAGTGTGGAGGTTTTGAATTAGTAGTTGGTACTGGCTATGCTATTCAGATCCAAATTGTGTTGGTCTGAATGTTGTCCGGAGTCCATGCAGGATCAGTCGTTCTGTATTCAGGCACTGAGGAAAGAGAAATGGCTGGGGTATTGAGGTAAAAATGTGATAGCTTTTATCCATGCTAGCAACTTGCTGTAATGCGATGGGAATTATTTACTCAGCCGCCTCCTGTGCAGCATCTTGTCAAAGGCCTTCGTGAAGTCCATATGGGTAGCATCTATTGGCTGTCCCTGATCTAACCAGCTTGTAACTTCTTCAAGACTTCTGGTCGAACTGTCAGACATGAGCTCCTGGATGAAACCATGCTGACCTTGCCTTATTTGATCTAACACTTCCAAGCATTCAGAAATCTCATCATTCACGGTAGATTTCAGGGTAATACTGATTAAAGAGGTTAAATTAACAATCTATAATTTTCCATCCTTTGCCTTACTGTCTTCTTAAACAGGAACATCATGTTAGCGATTTTCACTCCTCTGGGCGCTCCCTGATTCTAACGATTCCTGAAAGATACCACAAACGCCTCCACTGTCTCTTCAGCTGTCTCCATGAGAACTCTGGGGTGTAGTCCATCAGGTCCAGGTGATTTATCCACTTTCAGGTTATTCAGACTTTCTAGCACCATACGATGACCACCATATTCAGTTCAGCCCCCTCAATCTCGAGATATTATGGCAGATTAGTCGATTCTTCCAGCATGAGGACTGATCCAACATAATACATTACACCAGCCATCTCCTTGTTCCTCATGGCTATCTCTCTAGCATCATATTCCATCAGCCCAATGTCCACTTTTGCCTCTCCTTTTCACTTTATATAATCGAAAAGAAACTCTGACAGTCTTCCCTCATTTACTGGCCAGTTTACTCACATATTTAATCTTCTGCATCCTTATCTCTGTTTTTTTGCCCTCTGTTGGTCTTTCGAAGCTTACAAATCCTTAGCTTTCCTACTGCCCTTCACTATATTATATGCTTTGACTTTTGCTTTTCTGCTATCCTTGACTTCAATGGTCAGTCGTGGTTGCCTCGAACTCTCTTTCCCATGCTTCTTTTTCCTGGGAATGAAAGTCTGTTGTGTTTTGTACCACACCACCTGGTTCTCTGTAACCTACAATCCACAAACCTAACTGGTTTTCTGTGCCTGTTCCTCACTTCCAAACTGATCTCTTCTTATATCAATTTGGTCCAGGACCTCCCCACATATTTTCGAGAGACCGCCCATGTCCTTCACGTCTTCCTTGACCTCCGATTCAGAAGACCCCAACACCTCACCTTAACTATGGACATCCAGTGCCTCTATACTCATATTCCCCAAAAAGGAAGGTCTAAAAGCACTCTGCTTTTTTCCTCTCTCGTCAACCCAGCTGGACACCTTCCACTAATACTCTCAAGCAGTAGGGTGGAACTTGTCCTCCCGCTAATGAATATCTGCTTTCAATCATCCATTTCCTCCAAACCAGAGAGGTGGCTGTGCATACACGGAAGGGACCTAGCAATCCGTGCCTATTCATCGGATACTTGAAACAGTCCCTCGACCACTACAATGACATCAACCTCACCTCTTCCTCCACTGCATCAATTATTGCATTGGTGCTGTGTCGTGCTCCCACATGGAGCTTGTAAACTTCATCAACTACATCAAGACCTTCCACCCTGAATTCAAACTAAAGTGGACTACCTCCAACACCTCCCTCAACTTCCTGAATTACTCCGTGTCCATATCCAGCAACATCACGGACATTTACTAGAATCCCACTGACTCCCACAGTTACCTTGACTTCCCCTCCTCCTATAAAAACCCGATCCCCTCATCCCAATTTGTCCGCCTCAACCATATCTGTCCCAGGATGTTCAATTCCTCTCCAGGACATCCCAGATGTCTACCAACGATAAATGTATTAATTTTCCCTCCCCATTGATCAATGGTGTCCTCAATTGCATCTCCTCAATTTCCAACACCTCTGTCCTCGAATTACAATGCTCCAACCCCAACAAAGATGAAATCCTCCAATCCTCACTATCCATCCCATCAAACTCCAAGTGCAGCCCATTGCCCTCTGCCATCCTCAGAACTGACAATCACAGCCCACCACCAAAATTGTATTTCTCTCTGCATGCCTCTCTGCATTCTGTTCTGTGGCTCCCTGGCTATGTCTATTCTCCTCGTCAATCCCCTCTCTACCCCTGACACCTTCTCCTGCTGCCACACGAGGTGCAAAACCTGCACCAGCGATACCCCCTCATCCCCGTTAAAGACCCCTCAAAAAGATTCCACATCTGGAAGAGATTTTCTTGCATAACCACGAACATTATTTACTACATCAATTCCACACAACGTAGTCTCCTCAAAATCAGAGAAACCGTTGCAAAATTTCTGAATCCAATGAACCCCACCTTCCTGTGGCCATCCATTTGAGCTACCCCTTCCACTCCCCTAATGTCCATTCTGTGCCTTCTCCATCACTTACAAGGCTATCTGCAAACTAGAGGATTTCCATCTCGGAAGCCTACAAACAGATGACCTCAGTGTTGACTTCACCAGTTTCCAAATCTTCCTTCTCCCCACCCCATCGCATATCCACTCTGCTGAAATGGAACCTCCTCCTTTACGTGATCTACCTTTTCGTCCTATTTCCTACCTATCTTATCCACACTTCCCACCGATCTATCACCATCAACACCTACTATCGCCCACCTATCACCATCTCACCTAACTGCTCCTAGCAATGACCTGTAAAAGCATCACAACTTTGCTCTCCAGGCAAAGACCTGTAAACCCATCCTCAGTCTGTTGCCCTCACAATGGTTTGGAAACCCTTTCCCAGTCCGCTTCCCAATTCATGTCTTGTAAACCAATCCTCACACTCTTCCCCAAGTTACAACCAGTGAAACAGTCCCCAACATGTTACAACGGCAACATCCTGTGAACCCATCCCCACACTGTTCTCCTGGAAGTGTTCTGTGAACCAATACCCACTCAGTTCTCCAAGCAATAGCTTATGAACGCACTCCCACATTTTAATCCTAGGAATTATAGGCTTGGAGGCATGGCTTGAGAGATGGAGGGATTCAGAGTTTTGGGACTTTGGGACCAGTTCTGGGAAGATGGGAATATTCTAAATCTGATGGTCTACTCTTGGACCGGATTGGAACCAATGTCCAAGGGTGTGGTTTTGCTAACGGTTTTGGAGAGGGATTAAAATAATCTGGCAAGTGAACGGGGACCAAATGAGAAGGTTACCGGTCTACAAGGAGGACTTAAGTCTGTAAGGAATTGATAATGTAGTTAGTGTGACTAAGTGGAAGAGTGGGCAGGGAGCATATGATGAACACAAAGAGACAGGTGGTCTGAGGTATAGGACGGAACGCAGATGAACTTAGGGCTTGGATTAGTACCAGTGAGCGTGGTGTAACTGCTATTACTGACACTTGGTTGAGGGATCGACATCATTGGCATCTAAACATTGCAAGATATTGATGTTTAAGTCGGGATATAGAGAAAGGTAAAAGTGAGAGGAGTTCTATTACTGGTCAGAGAAGATATCATAGCTGTGCTGAAGAAGGGCACTGTGGAGGAACTCAAGTCGTGAGGCAATATGGACATAGCTCAGAATAAGAAGTGTGTAGTAGCAGTGTTGGGGCTGTATTACAGGCCTTCCAACAGGAACGGCAATGGAACCCACCACAAATCTGAAACCCTAGGAATGACGTGCAAACCCATTCCCATTGTGTTCTACGAGCCATGGGCACTGAACCAGCCTTGTATTGTTCCCCAGCAACGGCCAGTGAACCATTCCCACACAGTGAACGTGTCCCCATTCCGTTCTCCAATCAACAGCCTGCGAACCCTTCCCCAATGTGTTCACTGAGCGACATTCTGTGAACCCATCCCCATGCTGTTCTCCCATCGACACTCTTTAAAACCATCCCGACTGGTTTTTGACCAACATGTCAACCATTCCCCCCTTTGTTCTATTTCTCACCGTGGAACGAAGCTCCAGGAGTTCTTGTCGCAGGGCAACATGAACTCTATCGGGCTGGCATCGCCGAGAAGTGACCCATGAACCCATCGCCTGCTGGGTTACCTAGCGACGGCCTGTAGAGCCATCCCCACTCGGTTTCTATAGCTATGGCTATTTGAACACATGTCCGCTGTTTCTCCGAGTAACACATTGTGAACTCATCCTCATTTTCTTTTGACAGTCGCGATTTGTGAACCCATCCCATTGTGTTCCCATAGTAATGGCATGCAAACCAATTCTCTCGCTGTTTTCCATCCAATAGACAGTCAACCTATCCCCATTCCGTTTTCCTCGCATCACACTGTCGACCTTCACAAAATGATCTGCAAGGAACAGCCTGTGAACCATCCCCACGGAGGAAAGGCAACTGTGAGGGAACTGACAGAAAGAGAGATTAGAAGATAGAGAGAGTGCAAGAAATAGTCAGAGTAAAATAGAATTGAGCAGGGTCTGTCACACCAGAGGTGAAAGGAGGGACACAATGACTGAAACCCAAATCCTGAGCTCGGGCCCCGTCCCCTCTGCTTCTCTGAGAATCAAGATTTGTGTCTGAACCTGTCTCTGTCCAGCTCAGCTTCGTCAACACAAAGACAAGCAACAATATTTTCACTGTGCTGATTGCCTCTTTTTAATGAATATTTTTATTAATTACAAATTGAAGTCATAGATAAAGTCTATGGAATTGTGCCTTTTCTCAGTGGTCCATGAGTTGAGAAAACTATTGAAATGTGTCCCTGACATAGGACCCACCCCTCCCCCCCCCACCCACCCCGTGTGATAAGGTAGGATATACCATTACTAACCTTAGTCTGCTACCGTAGCGACAAATTGCTCCATTGCTGAAACTTTAACCTGAAATGGGAAAATGCTGGATGGATTGCTTAACGAGTGAGTGTGATTGACTGGATTTGGATAAAGGGGTATTTCAACACATTCTTAAGCTGCTGTCTAAACTTAGACTGGGTCACGACATAAATCGCAGTGTTTGTGCAGCAACTGAGTAGCTGCAGCATGAAGCCCAATTCCCGCACAAAGGGATGGAGATAAATAGAATTGTTCCCCAAATTCCGCAGCCGGCTCCACTTTGAGTACACCATTAACATTGACCATAACAGGATGAAATTGGCTGAGATCACAAACATAAAAATGACGGATTTTTTTCGATTTCTCATTTCTGTGTCAGACTGAGTTTCCCCATTGGTGTGAGCATGGAGTCTCCTGCGGGCTCTGCTGGTCACTAAAATGCGTCTAATGGTGAAAACGTTGAGCAGCAGAATCAGGAGAAATGGGAGAGCCGGGGTGAGAACGTAGTGGAGAAACTCGATTATGGCCCAGGCATGGGCGTAATGAGCAGCAACTGTTACAAAACAAAACCGGGGATCGTTCCCCAAGCGATATTTAGAAGTGAGTATAAAATACCAGAAAATGTTCTTTATACAGCTCAGCGCAGCCACTGCTCCCAGAACCACAGCCGCCGTTTTCTCACTGCAATATTTACTTTTCAGCTTCTGCCAACAAATGGTCACAAATCGATCAAATGTGAAAGTGACGGTAAACCAAACAGAACAGTCAGTGGCTGCATAAAGCAGGATGGCGTGGATATTACACACGGGGATGGACCTCAGGAAATAAAACTGTTCTTTATTAACAATAGGAATGTGTCTCAATATCAGGTCGAGGATAATGACCAGTAGGTCTGCCATGGCCATAGCCGCCAGGTAACGTTTGACACATGAAGACAATCCACAATCTTTATAAAGCAGAACATAGATCGTCACCACGTTAACTGTGAGGAAGAAAAGCAAAAAAAAATTATACTTCATGCTGGAAGCAAAGTTACCCGTTTGATTGAGGAGCCAATGAAATTTTCAAATGTGTGACCACCTTGAGGGATTTAATAAAATAATTGGAGCTGAAATAAAAAAATTGAAAGGTCTGAATTATTTACACAAATAATAGAAAACATAATAAACCGTTCCTCCCGAAACAAAGAGGCACACATCCATGACAGCAGATCATTTCCTGACCATTCCCACACATTCAGTCACTCGAGAGCAGAAGCAAGTGACTTGTTTACCGTTCCTTGTACGGATGGTGAAGGATTTTCTCGCAGTTCCTTGAAGACAAATGGGAGTTTCACACGTTTGCTTGTTAGTCTAAATTGTGATCGATCATCTATTGTGAAAAAATGTAAATGCGAGGAAAATGTATTCATCCGTTTAACTGTCAGGATAACTTCGACAAAGTGTCTCCTTCTCTCTGCAATGTGATCTCTTTCCTCGGGATTTTATCTTATCTTCAATTAACTGACGGTGTCTGTTCAGAAATCAAGTCAGGCAAAGAATGTTCCAAGGAATGGCCATTGTAGAATGTTCCACGAAATAACTGTTCACAGAGTCATAGAGTTCTACAGCACGGAGAGAATTCATGTGACTCAAAATATCCTTCCACTCAAAACCCACTTCCATGCACTTAACCCCCATCCTTCTCATCCCTTCTTATCCATGTATTTGTCCAAATGCTCTTTAAATATTGTTAATGTACCAAGCTCAAGTATTTCAGCTTGCAGGTCATTCTATATGCATACCACTGTCTGTCCAAAAGGTTTGCACGTCAGGTTCCCTTTTATTCATTCATTGATGCAAGCATAACAGCAAGGGTCCCTGTGTTATGGACTAGGCCAGACTACTGAAAACATTCTTCAGCAGGCAGCCTTAGACCTAATTTTGCAGATTGTTTCGGTAAATGGACAGTGAACATTACTCGGAGTAAGATAGCTGGGTTGACTACTAGATTTAAAAACCGACAAAAATAAATTATTCACAAAATTACGCAATGGAACGCAAATAACAGAATAAACCACTTCTCCAGAACTCAAACTATCCAGGGAGACATAATTATGCCGTTCTGTCCCAGTAAGCGAATTCGCCTGAAAAAGAAACAGAACAAATGCAGCACATGCTTACAGGTTGAAGTTGAAGGGCAGAAAAGAGAGAGAGTTTCCACACAGCTCCCTGTTAAACTTCAAGAACAAAATACTGTTCAGTTCAGGTCAGAGAGCGAAAGAGCTGACCACTCCCCTTTCAGTATACAGTTCACTTATAAAACATGATCACTTTGGCCTGAAATCTCATTGGTTTACGTATAAACCAAAGTGCTCTGACAATCATTTTCATCTCTGTACCAAACTTGATTTTTTTTTATTTCTAAAATATACTTTATTCATAAAATATTTTGATGATCTGTACAATTGGTCATGCCATACATATGCAAACCTTCCATTTCTTTGCATACAAAGATCGGAGTTAATCATTTGTACATACAGCTCTGTACGTTTACCAAACATATGTTTAGCTGAGGAGTCAGCAGAGCCCGAAACTGCGTGGGCCCCCTATTCTTTGACAGACAGATGTCACATGGTGGTCTTCACCCACCTCGCCTTGGTGGCAGCTGCCCCAAGCTTCAGTGTGTCTCTCAACACGTCGTCCTGGACCTTGGAATGTGCCATTCCACAACAATCGGTCGGGGTCAGCAACTTTAGCTGGAAAGTCGACAGGTTTCTGACAGACCAAACAGCATCTTTCACCGAGTTGCAGGCACTATTGATGTGCATCTCAGTGTGCGATCCGGGGAACAGATTGTAGACCACGGAGTCCTGCGTCATGGAGCTGTTCGGGACGAACCTCGTCAAACGCCACTACATCTCCAGACTTCCTTTGTGTAGGCACATTCCGGAAGGAGGTGTGTGACAGGCTCGTCCCCTCGCAACCGCTTTGACGGCAGTGTGCGGTACGGCAGAGTGTCTGGGCGTGCATAAAGGATCTCACAGGCAGAGCTCATCTCAACACCAGCCAAGCCATGTTGGTGCTTGTTGGAAAGTTCTGGCGATGAGGCATTCTGCCAAATGACTGCTCAGGGAAACGCTAAAAAGGACCGCACTCTCATTTTCCCAAAGGGTCTCAAGGGCACTACGTGCTGACTATATCCTGATGGACTTGTGGTCAAAGTTGTTTTTCTTCAAAAATGTTTGTACGAAGGACAGATGATACAGAACGGTCTAACTACTTGGAGCATTCCGGGACAGCGAGGCCAGGCTCATTCTTTGCAACACCAGTGACACGTAGTACCTCAGTGACACTTTGTGTTTGAGTACCAGGGATCCACGTACACCTTGATGCAGCCACACATAAAGGTGGTCAGCAGGATGGAGGTGGCATTTGGTGTGTTTTTCGTCCGTTTCCCGGAGCTTTGTACATCGAGTCCCTTCGGACCCTGGCCATCTTTCATTTCTGCACAAAATGGAAGATGGCCCAGGTGACGGCGACGTCACAGGTTCTAGGAATAGGCCACATGTGTCACATGTAACAACACTGACAGTGCCACGCACCTGATGACCAGGTTTTTACCCGCGATGGAGTGCGACCATAGCTTCCATCTGCCCAGTTTCTGCCCCACTAACTTGATACCCTCCGCCAAGACTTGTCGCACGCCCCAGCCCATCCGAAGCAAATACTCAGCGCCTTCAGGTGGTCAGTCCTGACGGTGAAGGGGATGAAGGATTGATCGGCACAGTTCCTGAAGAGCATGGCCTCGCTCTTGCCTCGGTTGACCTTGGCCGTCAAGGCCTGTTCGAACTGGTGACATATGCAAAACAGTGTGTGCACGGACAGCGAATCCGAGCAGAAAACGGCGTCATAAGCCATGTACAGGGAGACCTTAACCTGCAGGCCCACGCTGCCAGGAATAGTTATCCCTCTCAGGCTCACATCCTTCACAAATGGCTCGATGCAGCTGACAAACAGGCCAGGATAGAGAAGGCACCCCTGCCTGACTCCAGATTTGACTGGGAAGCTATGAGATTCGAACCCTTTTGAATGAGACTGCACTGACCAGACTGATCAGAGTCACGTCTGGTTTATTGCCGCTCTGAAAAAAAAGGACACAGTCTTCATTTTAGAATAAAGGTGACTCGCTTTGTCACCTCCCCCTTAAAAAAATGAACTGTCAATAGCAAAAGATGGCTTAATTTTAACCCTTGAAAGCCACAGTTCGTAGTTTGAAATCACACATACAATATTCAAAGTGTAAACATACAACTATGCACAACTACAGGCAAATTCAGGCCGTGGTACACACTGAACCGAATGTCTCTGTATCTCATTCGAATCTGAATACTGCATCGGCAATCACATTGTCGCCATCTGCCACATGCACAATTGTGAAATTGAATGGCTACAACAACAATCTCCATCTAAGTCTGGTATTTTTAACTTTAAGTTTTTCCACGAATTTTAAAGGGTTGCGATCAGTGTATACGATTGTCTCAAATGCATTGCTGGTAATATAAACACTGAAACGTTATAATGCCAATACCGATCTTAAAGTCTCTTTCTCTACCTCTGCTGAACGTTCAACTTCCTGGAAACAAAGACAATGGGTCGTTCAATTCCTTTGTCATCCTCCTGCAGGACCACTGCACCGACACCCACGTCACTGACATCGATCGCCACTTTGAAAGGCTTCGTGTGGCTAGTACTGGGGCAGTGGTTAACACAGTTTTTCGGTTGTCAATGACCTTTTGACCGTCCAGTGTCCACTGGCACTTCTTGCCCTTTTATAACAATTCAGTGAGTGGAGCAGCAACACTGCTAAACGTTGGCACAAACATTCGATAATTTACTCAACCTCAGGAACCATAGTACTGCTTTTATCGTCGATGGTGTGGGAAATTCCTCAATTATTTTCGTTTTCACATATCGTGGTGCCATTTGTCCATGTACAATAACATGACCCATTAGGCTATGGCAAAATCACTTTTAGCTCGGTTTACCAACAAACCTGCCTTCTGAATTCGATCAAACAAGTTCGAGAAATGCCGCAAATGTTCCTTCCATGACTGACTAAAAATCACCAGGTCATCAATATACAACACACAGTTGTGTTATCCGGCAATGATCTTATTAGTCAGTCTTTCAAATGTGGCTGGAACGTTTTTCATACCAAAGGGCATGACTTTGAACTGATATCGTCCATTTGGCGTTACAAAAGCAGAAATTGCCTTTTCTCTCTCTGTCAGAGATACTTATCATTAGCCTCTGAGTTGGACCAACTGAGAAATGTAAGCTGTCTGTCCCACTTTTTCGACCCAGTCCTCCAACCATGGAATTGGTATCCATCAGACATTGTAACACCGTTGGCTTGCGATAGCCCACACATAATTATTGGGTAACCGCTGACTTTGACACCAGGACTATGGGTGACTCACTTCAATTCTGCCATCTTGGAACATGTGCTCTATCTCCTTCTGAACTTGTGCCTACTTTACAGGGTTATTTCTAGAACGTTGTTGCTTAATTAGAAAAAAAATCATCTATATTTACATCATGCACAATTAGATTAGTACTTCCCAGTTTATTTCCGCATATATTCCATCGTGACAGTTATAACTGTTTCAGGTCATTTCAATTTTCGTCTGGAAGATAACTCAATAATGTTTCCCAATTTTTGACAACTTCCACGTTGTCCAACTTGATTTGAGGAATGTCCCATTTAGAATCATCTGAACTTGGATCCTCCTTCTTTGCTGTAATCATTAACACCTTCTCATCTTGCTTTCCTTCTCTATGAAAATACCTATTTTTAGCAAATTCACATGATACACGCTGAGATTCCCTTCTGTCTGGAAATTTTACCAAGTAGTTCACTCACTCAATTTCTTCTCAATTTGCTAATGTCCACCTAACCTTGCTTTTAAAGTCTCACTTGTTAATAAAATTAATACCAATTCCTCTTAACCAATTGCAAAGTTGTGAATTTGTGATTTCTTATCCGCTTCTTGTTTCTTTGTAAGCATGTGATACATTTAAATGCTGTCTAGCCAACTCTCCAGCTCTATTTAGTCGTCCTCTAAAATTTGACACATAGTCCAACTGGATGGCCTCTGAATTCTGACTTATTAATTATCTTTAATGATCCTCTTACTTCATGTCCAAAAATTAATTCAAATGGACGAACGTTGATTGACTTTCGGTTTATCTCAGATTGCGAAAAGTACAAATGGAACTCTCTTATCATAACTATCTGAAAAATCCTGACCATGAGTCCTTAACATGGTTTTCAATATTTGATGCCTTCTCTCGAGCTTTCCCTGTGATTGCAAATGATACACAGTATATTTGATTTGCTTTATTCCAAAGTAATCCATATCCTCCTTGAATAGTTTAGATGTGAAGTGTGATTCTTGATCTAACTGAACCTCTACTGGTAATCCGTATTTCGCAAAAAACAATGTAATTCTTGTTCAAACCTTTTAGCTGTGATGTTGCGCAATGTGGTTGCCTCTGGAAATCTAGTCGACACATCCATTATTGTTAATAAATATTTATTCCCACTTTTTGTTTGAGGTCGTGAGTCTACGCATTCAATCAGAAATCTTGCGACTAGTTCCTTAAATGCTGGAATAAGTATTAAAGGTGCAGGTTTTTGTTTACTGCCTTTGGTTTTCCGATTAGTTGATCTGTATGATCCGTCTGGCAAAAGTCAACTACATCCCCGTGTAGTCCAGGCCAGCAGAATGTCTTTGTATTTTATCCTGTGTTTTCCTCAACCCTAAATGACCTCCAATTTGTAGCTCAGTCGCCACTTGCAGCATCTCTTTTCTGTACCCTACTAACAAGACAATGTGATGAATCTCTACCCATTTTCCTGTACTTCAATGTGTGATGGCCTGCATTTCCTCATTAAGGCATCATTTGTTACGGAATAACACGCATGAATGCTTTTGCTTTCTTTCTTTGTAAATGCCTTTTCATATACCTGTTTTAACTCCTTATCTTGAACTCCTTGTGTTTAGCTCTGCTAAGCTGTAATTTAATCAGTTTAGTAGAGCTGAAGATACTAATCGCTCCTTCTCTGTTCCACTTATCTGATCAAAGAAAGTTTCGGATACCACGAGATCGTTATCTGCTCATTTTGATCCCTCCTGCTTCAGATTGTGCCTCTGTGATCTGTAATCACATAATCAGGGAAAACTCCCGGCAACACTTTCTCCAGGTCTTCAGTTGCCTGCAATTACCCTGGCTTTTCAACCAGGGTAGGCTGTCCGCCTACCAGTGAATCAGCTACGCCATTTGCAAGGACCAATTGTATTCCTGGAACTGAAAGTTTGGCTAATAGTCCTCCCACAAATTCTCCACACTTCTGTGGACTCTCTTGCCTCACTTTACATAACTGACCACTTGCTGTGTTACAATGGATTTCTGTTACCAGTATTTCTCTGGCAATAGCCTCTCAGGAGTGCATATCTCCTCATCCTTCAGAATTACAGACTGAGAGGATCGTGTGTCCCTTAATATTGCGACCTCCTTATCTATGACTTTTGGTCTATGTGAATAAACTTTACACAGGCATGTATTTGTTTTAAGTAGACCTGACACTGCCACATAAATCAACCTTTGATCATGGTGTACACTCTGAGGTAGTTGTCCAACTTCCCTTGTGCTTTTTGTTACTTGTCCAACAAAACTTCCAGATTTGTCTGGTTTTCCCATATCTGGCTTTCTCCGAGACCAACAAGATTATGGTTTTGTTTGGCCCACATTATTCTAATAAAATCACAGGAGCTTTTTTAATCCTTTGTCCCGCTCAAGCGTGCCATTTTTTTTTAACCCTGTGGTAAGTTCAGGTTATGATCTTCACTGAGATCTACCTTTCCCTTTGCACGTGAGGATTTCTCTTTGCCACAATATGTATTCGTCATGGACTGAGTTAGATTCAGGAAGCCAAGTCAAGTTTGATGGATCAGCTCATAATCATCAACCGCTTCAGCTGCTAACTTTGAATCTCTGCTCTTCCACGTGAATTCGCAATACTTCAGTCAATCAATTTTGAGTTTCCCCAACATAATTACCTCCCTATGTTTGGAGGACCAGTTCCAATATCGTACAGCCCTTCTTCGAGGACCGCAGCTTTCCCCCAGACATGATCAACGATGCCTAACACCCCATTTCCTCCACTTCGCGCTCCTCCGCGCTTGAGCCCCGCCCCTCCATTCGACACCAGGACAGAACCCCACTGGTTCTCACCTACCATCCCACCAACCTCCATGTACAGCGTATCATCCACCGTCATTTCCGCCACCTCCAAACAGACCCCACCACCAGGGATATATTTCCCTCCCCTCCCCTATCAGCGTTCCGAAAAGACCATTCCCTCCGTGACTCTCTCGTCAGGTTCTCACCACCCACCAACCCAACCTCCACTCCCGGCACCTTACCCTGCAACCGCAAGAAATGCAAAACTTGCGCCCACACCTCCTCCCTTACTTCTCTCCAAGGCCCCAAGGGATCCTTCCATATCCGCCACAAATTCACCTGGACCTCCACACTCATCATCTATTGCATCCGCTGCACCCGATGTGGCCTCCTCTATATTGGGGAGACAGGCGGCCTACTTGCAGAACGTTTCAGAGAACACCTCTGGGACACCTGGACCAACCAATCCAACCACCCCGTGGCTCAACACTTTAACTCCCCCTCCGACTCCACCAAGGACATGCAGGTCCTTGGACTCCTCCATCGCCAGGCCATAACAACACGACGGTTGGAGGAAGAGCACCACATCTTCCGCCTAGGAACCCTCCAACCACAAGGGATGAACTCAGATTTCTCCAGTTTCCTCATTTCCCCTCCCTCCACCTTGTCTCAGTCAAATCCCTCGAACTCAGCACCGCCTTCCTAACCTGCAATCTTCTTCCTGACCTCTCCGCCACCAACCCACTCCGGCCTATCACCCTCACCTTGACATCCTTTCACCTATTGCATCTCCATCGCCCCTCCCCCAAGTCCCTACTCCCTACCTTTTATCTTAGCCTGCTGGACACACTTTCCTCATTCCTGAAGAAGGGCTTATGCCCGAAACATCGAATTTCCTGATCTTTGGATGCTGCCTGAAATGCTGGGCTTTTCCAGCAACACATTTTCACCTCTGATCTCCAGCATCTTCAGACCTCACGTTCTCCTCCATGGTCAAAACCAATGTAGTGTACAAAGTCTCATGCAAGGACTATACAAAACACGACATAGGCAAAACAGGAAGACAGCTAACGATCTGTATCCATGAACAGCAACTTGCCACGAAACGACGCGACCATCTATCCTTCGTAGCCACACACGCAGGTGACAAGCAACATGAGTTCGACTGGGACAGCAAAACTATTATGGGACAAGCCAAACAGAGAACAGCCAGGTAATTCCTTGAGGCATGGCACTAATTCACAGATTCGATTAACAAACACATCGACCTGGACCCAATATACCGGCCACTGCAGTTGACAGCTGGAACTGACAGCCAGGAGCAGCAGAGACAAACCAGTATAAATGCAGCAGGAAACAACACAGAAGCGCTTCACAAGAGGCTCCCAAGCCCTGAGGATGTCACTTAGACAGGTGAAGAAATGTTTGCAACACAAATTTCCACCTCTGCTAACAGAACCACAACAAAGAGCACCCGAGCTACAAATCATCTCACAAACTTTGAAAGGTAACTGTCACTGTATTCTTTCTGCCACCTCACACTCACTGTATATCTGGTGTAGCACCTACTCCCGAACAAGGCTCACGCTTCACCTCTCTCACTGCTGCATGCAGCACCTTCCCTCTCTCGTCCGTCTCTCTCTCTCTCTCTCTCTCTCCCTCTCTCTCTCTCTCACACACACACACACACGCTCTCCTGCTATCCCATATACTATTATCCCCACAGTAATAACGTGGCGTTGTTTTAACACTGTCGACTGACTCCTTCCAGACAACTCACTATTCCCCTCTCGTCACCTACACCAGTATTAACAGCAGGGCAACCCATTCGCACCTGCGCTCCCTTTCTCCTATTTCAGGAGAAACAGCCTGTAATAGGACAGATACGGCCAAGCTAGAAAGTGGATTGCCCGATATTTGTTCCCTCACAACACCCACCTTACCCAGTCATGTGGGTAGGACCCTGGCATGAGCCTGAGAGGACCGGGACGTCTCTTGTGGCGATCCTGAAGCATCAACAATCCGAGTCAGGAGCAATGTTCACTGGAGGGCAATTTTCACTTTGTACCCAATGTCAGTTCTATTTTCCCCGGCACAACATAGAAGCCGTGGCCCTGATACCATCTCCCTTTTATGTCAAGCTGGTACAAATGGAATCTCCACGGTCGCATGGTGGGCTCACAAAGCATCGGCTCCACTACCTTCCCGTAAGGAAGCTCAGTGATTCCCTCCTATATCTCCTCCTGTAGACAGTTCGGATACTGAAACTAATCAATGCTATTTACTGCTCTCCCCATTTGTCGTGACAGCTTCAAGCATCTATGCTCTGATACACCCTGTGATCCTTCATTCGCTCTATAATGGTACAACCTGTTTTATATTATCTTTGAATTGTTTCCCAATAAATTGCGTCAACTCACACTGTTCTGCATCGATCATCATCTGCCATATAGCAGTATACTACACCAAACTGTAGTGGTCCTGTTGGATGTCCACACTGTCGACCAATCATTTTATCATTCTTCCAAGTTTGGAATCTACAAGCATTGTAATTTTACTGGAGTAGCATTCCATACAGACCAACTGAAATACTGCCACATTCAACTATATGAACACATGAAAAACTGATATACTCCCAACAGAGCAACAGAAACATGAAGACTTCCAATGGATCCATTCAAAGAATGATATATTGGCAACCGGGAAACAGGAAAATTGACACACAGCAGGTAGTGTGAGTGAAATATTGACAAACTCACCGAGAAGCTGGCATCCGCCCCATGTCACCATTCGCGTCAATGTATTCGTGTGTGCATTCTTCTCTGTGTGTATCCTTGAGTGTGTGCATATGTGTGAGTGTGGCCGGTCTGGCAGTCTCTGCTGAAAGACTTACAATGCCACCCCTTGCTGGCTAGACCACAATACTGGACAGACAGCTGAAGAGGGTGAAAACAATCAGGGATTTCGAGGGAGAGAGGGTAGGCAGTATCTCATAGCACCGTCATAAGTGACAGCACCATGAGCTCAACCACGGACACATGCAATTACAGAACAGTCTAATGTAGTGAAAAATGTAATTATATTGAAACCCCTCAGAGTGGAACATGGTCATGTGGAATTTTTTTTTGTTTGCTCTCTTTGCAATGTGAAGATGAATTGATGTACTCCTGACACAGATTCAACACATGAAGGAGCATGTCCAATGCAATTGCATCTGCGTGAAGCATTTTGGTAGAGGTTGGAGAAACAATTATTGCACTTTTTCTAACTTTTAATGCTTTGAGATGTAATCTCGAGTACCATGTTGGTAAATGTGAGGTCATCCATTGTAATCGGAATAAAATCTAACTGGACTATTATCTAAGTGGTGAAAAGTTCCAGCTTGCTGCTGTGTAGAGAGAGCTAGGTGTCTTTGTACACGAATCACAAGCAGTTAGTTTGAAGGTGTACAGGCAATTAAGGCAGTGAAAGGAATATTTTCTTTCATTGTGAGAGGGATAGAATTTAAAATCAGTGAGGTTATGTTGCAGCTTCATATGTTGCTACTGGAGTACTGTGTATAGTTTTGGTATCCGTACTTCAGCAAGGGTCTACTGGCACTGGAGGGAGTGCAGAGAAGGTTCAATGTGTTGATTATAGAATTGAGAGAGCTGGATTATGACTAGTGATTGAGCAGACTGTGAATATATTCAATGAAATTTTAAATAATGAGAGAGTAAAATCTTGGGGAAGCACATGAAATTATGAGGGGAATAGATTAGATCGAAGCAGAGAAGTTGTTTCCACTGAAATGTGAAACTAGATCAAGGAGATATAGCTTGAAAGTAAGCGGGAACAGTTATAGGAATGTTTTGAGGATGAATGTCTTCTCCAAAAGGATTGTTAATCGGCGAGATTCCCTGCCCAGTGAAGCAGTCAAGACAAACTCAAAGATTTTTTATTAGCAAAGGCATGTCGAATTTTCAACAGTGAAGAAATTAAGAGCTATGTGAGCAGGTGAGTAAGTGGAGCTAAGTCCAAGAGTAGATCAATCATGATCTTTCAAATGATGGAGAAGGCTGAAAGATCCAACTTGCTTTCAGACCCTCCATGCATCTACTTCTCACACTTACCACCTATCTTCCCCGCACTCACATCACCACCCTCCTATTTATCACTCACACCCCATTCCCGCAGCGCACCCACATTCCTGGTGAAGACCTTCTGCCCGTAACCACCGACTACCCTGCTCCTCGAATGCTGCATGACATCTTGTGCTTTTCCATTTTTCGAGTCTGACTCTGCAGCATCTGCTGTCTCACATGACCAGATGACCTACACTTTTGTTCTTATGTTCTCTTCCAAGTTATCGTGGGAAAGATGTTTTTTAAAATCCTGAAGAAAACCTATAGTTTCCATCCAGGCTTGCAGTGTGCGTGCTCATCTCATTGTGCTAATATCACGTGGATAACATTGCAAGAAATTGGACAAAACTGCCCTCAGTCAGCAAAGACGTGGTTCGAAGAACGAAGCAACAATGATAATATGTCTTCTGGCAAACGATCTGCTGATTTGCACTGGCATTTGGTTGCCAGCAATACTTTAAACACAGAAGGGAGGGAGGGAGAGAGAGAGAGGGAGAGAGAGAGAGAGAGATTTTGATCCTCATTTCAGTGGATTCACTCTCACTACAATCGAGAAACAATTTTAGAGACACGAAGACTAGAGGATACAAAAAACATAATTCTCTAAGACACACAACACAAAGACAGATGGACTGACAAAATCAGTCAGGTATGTAAAATCAATGACGGCAGATGCTGGAAACACAGCCGACTGAACCTCTGTGCTCTTCCAGCACCACTAGTCCACAATATGCCAAAATCCGTCATACAGAGACAAAAACAGTTACACATCCAAAGGCACAGACAAAGACCGATATAGGTATACATTCAGCTGCAAATGTGTTGCTGGTCAAAGCACAGCAGGCCAGGCAGCATCTCAGGAATAGAGAATTCGACATTTCGAGCATAAGCCCTTCATCAGGAATAAGAGAGAGAGAGAGCCAAGCAGGCTAAGATAAAGGGTAGGGAGGAGGGACTAGGGGGAGGGGCGATGGAGGTGGGATAGGTGGAAGGAGGTCAAGGTGAGGGTGATAGGCCGGAGTGGGGTGGGGGCGGAGAGGTCAGGAAGAGGATTGCAGGTTAGGAGGGCGGTGCTGAGTTGAGGGAACCGACTGAGACAAGGTGGGGGGAGGGGAAATGAGGAAACTGGAGAAATCTGAATTCATACCTTGTGGTTGGAGGGTTCCCAGGCGGAAGATGAGGCGCTCCTCCTCCAGCCGTCGTGTTGTTGTGTTCTGCCGGTGGAGGAGTCCAAGGACCTGCATGTCCTCGGTGGAGTGGGAGGGAGAGTTAAAGTGTTGAGCCACGGGGTGATTGGGTTGGTTGGTTCGGGCGGCCCGGAGGTGTTCTCTGAAGCGTTCCGCAAGTAAGCGGCCTGTCTCCCCAATATAGAGGAGGCCACATCGGGTGCAGCGGATGCAATAGATGATGTGTGTGGAGGTACAGGTGAGCTTGTGGCGGATATGGAAGGATCCCTTGGGGCCTTGGAGGGAAGTGAGTGTGGAGGTGTGGACGCAAGTTTTACATTTCCTGCGGTTGCAGGGGAAGGTGCCGGGGGTGGAGGTTGGGTTGGTGGGGGGTGTGGATCTGACGAGGGTACATTTCCTGCGGTTGCAGGGGAAGGTGCCGGTGGTGGGATTTTAACCTACTGCCAACACCTCCGGGCCGCCCGAACCAGCCAACCCAATCACCCCGTGGCTCAACACTTTAACTCTCCCTCCCACTCCACCGAGGACATGCAGGTCCTTGGACTCCTCCACCGGCAGAATACAACAACACGACGGCTGGAGGAGGAGCGCCTCATCTTCCGCCTGGGAACCCTCCAACCACAAGGTATGAATTCAGATTTCTCCAGTTTCCTCATTTCCCCTCCCCCCACCTTGTCTCAGTCGGTTCCCTCAACTCAGCACCGCCCTCCTAACCTGCAATCCTCTTCCTGACCTCTCCGCCCCCACCCCACTCCGGCCTATCACCCTCACCTTGACCTCCTTCCACCTATCCCACCTCCATCGCCCCTCCCCCTAGTCCCTCCTCCCTACCCTTTATCTTAGCCTGCTTGGCTCTCTCTCTCTCTTATTCCTGATGAAGGGCTTATGCTCGAAACGTCGAATTCTCTATTCCTGAGATGCTGCCTGGCCTGCTGTGCTTTGACCAGCAACACATTTGCAGCTGTGATCTCCAGCATCTGCAGACCTCATTTTTTACTCATAGGTATACATTCACGCAACTAAAACCACACTGACTCACACAGACACTCACATGCACACACATTAGGGTAAATACTTATTCCGAACAGTAGGGTGACGTTTGCTCAGCCACAATCACATCATCCATGAACATTGTGAACGGTACAACAGACTCGAGGGGCTAAATGGCCAGCTGCTCTTCCTAGACCATGTGTTGTCCTCTCTCAACCCCACAGCACTGTGACATACGTAGAGGAAGATTCCATTCAAGCACTCAGGATTGTTATAATGAGACGGACTGACCATTCTTTCCCTCTAAGGAATTAAACAAGAATAGAATAAAATGTTTCATTCTCTGATAGCATTGCAAAACCGTTCACAATTCTACATTGATGCACAAAAAGAGGGGCTTATTCATCGTTAGCCTATCGGAATTAGAGACAAGAGATTAATGTTTGTTTTCTGTTTGCAAAGCTGTAACTCGTGGAGTACCGTTTAGATCAGTGTGAGGTCATGAATGATTTACAACCTACGTCAATTATGTTATGAAGGAAGTGATTGGAATAGAGCTCATTTAGTTCATACACCAAGATAGTCATTCCATCCGTTGGCAAGAGGAGGCAGATTACCAACAATGGGATCCAGCAGTGGAGACGAGTGCGCAAACCTTTATCCGAAACAGCCCGCTGTCATACAGCCTATTCCTGTGTGATAGTGAGATCCTGCATGTACATTCCGTTGTTAGCATTTACTGCGGTGAATGACATGGAAGCAGGGTAATGTAACGAAATACGTAGTGATGTTTTGGAAATAGTCCACATTACGTGCTGCAGATCTTAAAATTTATTACAGAAATGAGGAGTTTGTCATATGAAGGGAGATTTGCCGTTGAAGAGAATGAGATATCGCATTGAGTAGTTTAATATTTTAAACAAGAATGACAATGTAGATGTGGAGTTGAAATTTCTTCAAATGGCACAGTCTAGAACAAGAGATCACAGTTTCAGGATAGGGTGAAGCAGATTTAAAAGAGTGATGAGAACTCACTTCTCTCATAGGGTTGTGTATCTGTGCAATCCACTGTTCCAGAATGCTATGGATGCTGGGACACGGAGTAAATGAAGGTTTGTGAAGAGTGGGCAGGAAAGTAGAAAATAAGCAGAGGTGACATCATCCATTAACCACGACCTCTGAATGAAACTGTGACCCTCATCGACACTGGCAGCGCCATACTTATCTTGGTGTAAAGCTGCAGATCGTATTGAAGGAGGTGACACCGGTCTGTGACCAGCCCTTTGTTCAACAGGGTCCCCTCACACTCTGCTTGGAAAGCTGTTCTTGGAAAACCCTGGATGGATGCTGGAGATCCCTTCCCCAGCTCCTTACAACACGCTGCCCGAACTGCAACACCCGCCCCCGCCCTGCGCGCTGTGTCAGGGAGTGTTTTACATGTCGCGGTATCCCTACTCTTTGAACTGCTCTTGTAGCCATTGTCTATACGTGCTAAGTCCAGTTGAGTTTGTGGTCAATGGTAACCACAATGATGTTGACAGTGTGGGATTTAGTAGAATGTCAAGGGGCAATAGTTAGAGCCTGTCTTCTTGGTGATGGTCATTGTCTGGCATTTCTATGGCATGGTTGTTTCTTGCCTCTTTTGTCCCACGCCTGGAGATTGTCCAGGTTTTGTTGCATTTGGGTATCTGAGGAGTCGCAAATGGTGCTGAGCATTGTGCAATCATCAGCAGACATCCCTACTTCTGACCTTAATGCAGAAGGAAGGTTATTGTTGAAGCAACTGAAGATTGTTGGGCCGAGGACAGTACCCTGAGGGACTCCTGCAGAGTTGCCCTGAAGCTGATTGCAGCAGATATCCCTACTTCTGACCTTATGCCAGAAGGAAGATTATTGATGAAGCAACTGAAGATTGTTGGACACTTCCCTAAGGGACCCCATGCAGAGATTCCCTGAAACTGAGATGACTGACCCTCCACACCACAGCCATCTTCCTTTGTGCCATGTACGACTCTGACCACTGGAGTGTTTGCCCCTGACACCCATTGATTCCAGTTTTGGCCAGGGATCCTTAATGCCAGTCTCGGTCAAATGCGGCCTTGATTTCCAGGCTTGTCACTTTTACCTCAGAATTCGTTTATATTTGTCCAGGTTTGAACTAATGCTGTCATGAGATCAGAAGCTTTGTGACACTGGCGCAACCCAAACTGGGTGTCACTGTTGCTGAAAAAGGTGTGACTTTTGATTGCACTGTTGATGACCCGTTCCATCACTTTACTGATGATTGAACAGTAATTGACCAGGTTGGATTTGTCCTGCTTTTTGGTGCAGAGGACGTTATTTGACAGTTTTCCACATTGCCGGTTGGATGTCAGTTCTTTAACTGCACTGGAAGAGCTGGGCTATGTGAGCGGCAAATTACAGAACAGTGCTATTGCAGCGACGTTATCAGGGTCCATTGCCTTTGCAGTATCCAGTGCCCCCAGCTGTTTCTTGATATCATGTAGAGTGAATCGAATTGGATGGAGACTGGCATCAGTGATGCTGGGAACCATTGTAGAAGCCCGAGATGGATCATCCACTCAGCACTTTCGACCGAAGATTGTTATGAATGTATCAGCCGTACCTTTTGCAAAGCTATGCTGGGCTCCTCCATCGTTGAGCATGTGGGTATTTAAGACCAGAAAACCATAAGACATAAGAGTAGAAGTGGATTCGGCCAATCGAGTCCACTCCGCCATTTAATCGTGGCTGATGAACTTTTCAAATCCACTTACCCGCATTCTCCCCGTAGCCCTTAATTCCTTGTGACAGCAAGAATTTATCAATCTCGGCATTGAAGCCATTTAGTGTCCCGGTCTCCACTGCACTCAGCGGCAATGAATTCCACAGGCCCACCATTCTCTGGCTTAAGAACTGTCTCTGCATTTCTGTTCTGAGTTTACTCCCTCTAATTCTAAGGCTGTGCCCACTCTTCCTTGTCTCCTCATCTAATGGAAACAATTTGTTAGCCTCCACCCTTTCCAAGCCATGTATTATCTTTACGTTTCTATTAGATCTCCCCTTAACCTACTAAACTCCCATGAGTACAATCCCAGGATCCTCTGCCATTCCTCGAATGTGAGACCTACCATTCCACGGATCATCCGCGTGAATCTCCATGGACACGCTCCAGTGCCAGGATGTCCCTCCTGAGGTGTGATGCCCAAAACTGGGAACAGTACTACAAATGGGGCCTAACCAGAGCTTTCTAAAGGCTCCGTAGCACATCACAGCTTTTATATTTCAAACCTCTTGAAGTAAATGACAACATAGCATTCGCTTTCTTAATCACGGATTCAACCTGCATGTTTACGTTAAGAGAATCCTCGATTAGCACTGCCAGATCGCTTTGTGGAGCCGGCTCCTCCATTGAGTTGTTTAATTGTCCGCCATCATAATGTAACGAGCCTACACAGCCTGAACACTACGGTCAATTTATCATGGACAATTCAACTAACCAGCGCAAATTTGGATTGTGGGAGGAAAGCAGAACACCCAGAGAAAACCCATGCGGTTTGGAGAGAATATGCAAAATCCACACAGATAGTCACCTGAGGCTGGAATCGAGAACGGGTCCCTGGCACTGTGAGGTAATAGTGCGAACCACTGAGCCACCATGTCACCCCAAATCTGGGCTGAACTCTTATACTTCATGGTACTATCCGGCTAAATGGTGACAAACAGCGAGATCTTGCAGTGCAAGCTTTGTTTGCCTTGAAACTGGTTTCGCAGGTTAACAGATTAGCAAAAAAAATCCGTTTTGTACACTTGCCCGTATTGGTCAGTGCTTTGTGAACAGAAGTTGGCAGGTCATGTTTTGCAGCTGCACAGGACATTGGTTAGGCTCATTTTGGAAAACAGTATTGAATTCTGGTTTCCCTTATTTCGAAATTATGTTGTGAAACTTGAAAGGGATCAGGAAAGATTTGAAGGAATTTTTGCCAGGGTTGGAGATTTTGCATCACTTTTAAAGCAAAATATGTCCTCTCAAATCCCCATGTCTCCCTGTATGCCTGAACACTACTTCCAGCAAATTATCTCCAGTAATTCCACTAACTTTTCAATAACACGAGTCAGTCATAATCCTTTGAGCTTAGTCATTTACAATAAAACTCAAAAGCTTTCCTCGTCTTTGTGACCAGACGATCAGCCGAGAGGGAGAAATAAAGAATTCAGTGAACAGGCGCAGACCAATTCTAAAAGTTGCGCCTCAAAGCTGTTTGAATCCCCTATCCATCATGGAGCACCACATGGGAGAGACCAGCAAAAGAACAATCACCCAATACGCACTATTGCATTGTTTCTGAGCTTCATAACGTCAGCACCAAGCCAAACACAAAGCAAAAGAAAGATGCAAACACACAGAAAGATTCAAAATAAAGATGGCAACTGATAATTCATTCATTGAGAACATATGGGAACATCGAGAAATAAGATAGAGGAGTGCGACAAACTGGAGTGTAAAGACACTGGTGAGTCCAAACCACAAGAATGACAAACTCGATTAAATGTATTGCCACACCAGCTGAAAAGGTTCCTTTCCTCAATTTCCAAATCTAACTGACAGCACCAGATCACACAATATAAACTTGGACAAGATGATAGCCCAGCATGAAGCGCTGTACAGCATGCGTCAGTTTATTGCTCAGTGAACTGGCCTATGTGTCCAGGACTGGGAGCATTAAAACGTGGAAAATATAATATTATAATGCAGTACAGGCCCCTCGGCCCTCGATGTTGCGCATTACAAACCTTTGCTCGGGTGAGGAAATAGGCAGCCATGCGAGTGACAGTTACTTGGGGTCCCACAAAGTAATGTCTCTACATCTTCATTGTACCAGAAAAAAGACCAGCGGTTTTATGTTTGTATGTGTGTTAGATTTGAATATCATTGTTTGAGAGATTACATGCATGGAGGAAATCAGTTCCAATATGAACAACTGGCAGGGATTTTGGTCATCGACAGAGAGAAACGAAGAGATGATTCTTTGGAAGAGCATGACACTATGCTTGAGAATATAAAAATAAAATCGTTGCTAAACCCAATGCCGATATCGATGAGTGTGCACAGCAGTGATGAGTAGATGGAATTTTGGGATGAGTTCCGATTCGAGCCATGAAATATTGACTCAGATTTGCTTCTGCAGGTTGAAGCTGGGAGTGCCAGCGCCAGATTATTGACATGGTTAAGTCTGTATTTTATAGCTGAAGATGCCTCAGCAAATGGAATGAGCCAGCGAGGTATATGCTGAAGGCTTTTGGTGTTAACGTTAGGAGTGGTCATGGTACGATGTCAGGAATCAGCTCATGACCAAGAGATTACCACAGCACAGACTCGTCCATTTCGGCCTCGGATATTGACCAGGGATGCGATACAGTCAGAGAAAAATAAATACAGTGAGTTCCATGCTCCCAATATTTAAATAACAAGGACAGGGATACAACGAATTGATTCAGAAATGAAGCTGAGTAGGTCTGCAGTGAGACCTGCGAGGGAAACTGTCAGAAGCACAGATAGAGAGAGTGGTTGAACGTTTTCTATTTCAATGATGAGTTTATACTGCGCTGTAGTGTGATTATCTGGATTCAGAGTTTCAGCAGAAACAAAACAGCGGCCAAAGGTATAAAGTAAATGATAAGAACAGTAATAAATTCAGAGAAATAATAACCGGACAGTGAGACTTACCAGAGAAACCAACGATAGCCAGCATAGGATAGTAAAAATACTGTATAATGTAAAGTGAATATAGGATCCGGTCTGTTAATGGCCATTGATCATAATATGTAAACATTTTCCAGACAAAGTGGGACAAGCTTCTATCCATTATTGTAACATTCCAATCTATTGCTCTCAGGTTCTGATCCATTGTTGGCCCATTCCAATCTAATGTTCTCAGGTTCTAATCCATTAATGGAACGATCCAGTCCAATGTTCTTGGATTATGATGTATTGGTGGAACAATCCAGTCTATTGTTCGTAGGTTCTGATCTCTCCTCCCTATGTCTTTGAATCTGCTGATCCTGATAGTGTGAAGGTGATGGTCCCTCTCATGATATGGAATAACACATTGAATGGAACCCATTTATCACTAAAAGATGGAAAGCCTCCACTGGGATAATTGGAATCCATGGAGACTGACATTAATCACGGTCTCCGAACAGACATGCTTAGTTAACCTCTTCTGTACAACACTTTTCATGTCACAATAAAAGGGAACATTTACTTAATCTGGATAGAATGTATGAGGATTGCTGAGGGATGGATAGTAAATCAATCAATCTTTTTCATCTTTCTTCTTTGTATGTGGGAGCCGTGTCAGAACACGAGAGGGTTGTACATGTTCCAAACTGTTCATCAAAGAAAGCAGGAAGGAATTAACGGACCAGCTGCATAAAATGACTGGTGGGGACATTTCTTGAGACCATAAATAAGGGTAACACGTACTTTCCTATTTAAGTGCCCAATTAACAAGTTATTTCATAACCTTCAGACATCACTCAGACTGCTGCTCTGGAACAACACGAAACAATTCAGTCCCCATGTGTCATTTGCAGATTTATGTGAGGAAGGATTTCAGCCCACAATAGACTATTACCACTGGAAGGGATGGAATGCAAGAATGTTGGTATGTAATGTGAAGGGATTTTTTTAAACATAGAGAAGAGTTACTGGAGCTGTACGAGGTATAACTGAGAGGGCACCTGGAGCACATTGTGTTCTTTGTGCTTCTGTAACAGAGAAAGCAGGGACACCCATCAGCTACTGTTGAACGGCTGCTCATAATCCACGGGTTGCTGCGTTATTTAACATGTACAGTCTGTTACAAAGAGCTGTGAGGTGGACATCAGCTTCTGTAATCTGTCACTGGGGCAAAGGATGACGTCATTCCATTTCCTCAGTTTGTTTCAGGGGAAGAGAAGGAATCCATTTAGCCTCTCAAGTCTGTTTCAGAGGAAACAACCAGATAATTCACTCGCTCAAGCCTGATACAGGAGAAGAGCGTGAGGTCTGTTAGTCTCTCGATCTTGTTACACAGGAACAGGACCAGATCATTCATCCTCTCCAACCTTTTACAGAGGAATACAAGGTGACCGTCTATCCCTCGAGCCTGTTACAGAGAGACAGAAGGAGGTCATTTAAATTTTTGAGCCCGTTACTCTGCATTTATTAGGTGCAAAATAGTTATGGAAGAAAAATCGTCATCGTCGAGGCTATTCTTCGGGTGGAGGATGATGGCCTTTGTTCCGTTGATCGTTTTATGGGCTCTCAAGTGGATAATGAATCCAATCTTGGCTTTGAAAGTTCTTCCACATTCAGGATATGTAGTTTCATATGGCTGAGCCTGGCCTTATTTACACATCTCCCAGTCAGTATATAGTCACAAAGATCCTGGCATCACTTAAACATCTCCCAGTCACGAAATATCACATCAAACAGCGTGGAGTCATTTACACACACACCCAGTCAGTGTAATGACGTTATATGTACAAAAGAAATTAACTTTTACAGCTCAGGAACAGGCCCTTCGGCCCTCCAAACCTGAGAAGATCCAAATCTCTCCTGTCTAAATCTGTCGCCCAATTCCTAAGCATCTGTATCCCTCTGCTCCCCACCTACACATGCATCTGTCCAGACACTTCTTAAAGAATCTACCATGCTTGCCTCTACCACCTCTGCTTGCAACGCGTTGCAGACACCCACCATTCTCTGTGTAAAGTGCTTACCGCGTGTATCCCGCTTAAACTTTTCACCTTTCACCTTAAAAACGTGACCTCTCTTATTGAATCATTCACGCTGGGAAATCGCTTTCTACCCTGTCTATGCCCTTCATGATTTTGTCGACATCAATCTGTTCCCTGCTCAAACTCCCTTTTTCGAATGAAAATAATCCAACCTACTCAACATCTCTTCATGGCGAGAACCTTCCATACCAGGTAACATTCTCGTAAACTTGCTCTGCACCCTCTCCACAGCGAGCACATCCTTTTGGTAACGTGGAGACCAGAACTGTACACAGTATTCTAAATGCAGCCGGAACAATGCCTTGTACACTTTTAACATGACTGGCCAGCTCTTATACTCAATATCCGATGAAGGCAAGCATGCCACATGCCTTCTTGACCACTTTATCCACCTGTGCAGCAACCTTCAGGGTACAATGGACCTGCACTCAAAGATCTCTCTGCTCAACAACGTTTCCCAAGGCTCTTCCATTCATTGTATAATTCGGTCTGGAATTAAACTTTCCGAAATGCATTATCTCACATTCGTCTGGTTTGAACTGCATCTGCCACCTTTCCTCTCAATTCTCTAGCGTATCTATTTTCACCTGTACTCTTTCACAGTTCCTCGTGCTTTCTGCTCCTCCACCAATGTTCGTGTCGTCTGCAAACTTGCTGAGCTTAGCAACAGTGCCCTCTTCCAGATCATTGACACATATCACAAACAACAGTTGGCCCAGCAGTACTTCCTATGCAATACCACTGGTCAGCTTTCTCCCTTTCGAGAAACTCCCTTTAACTACTACTCTCTGCCTCCTGTTGTTCATCAAGTTCTTTATGCACGTAGCTAGAACACCCTGA
Source organism: Hemiscyllium ocellatum (assembly GCF_020745735.1). Lineage (NCBI taxonomy): Eukaryota > Metazoa > Chordata > Chondrichthyes > Orectolobiformes > Hemiscylliidae > Hemiscyllium > Hemiscyllium ocellatum. Next base: position 709,913 of record NW_026867608.1, read on the forward strand.
ACACCATGTGACTTCACTTTATCTATAAGTTTACCATGGGAAAATTATCAAACGCCTTACTAAAGTCCATGCATAAGACATCAACAGCCCTTCATTCACCTTTCAACTTGGTCACTTATTCTTACAGTAACTGTGACCTCATGTACACACCTCCCAGTCAGAAAGAGTAATTTATAAAAATATTCACAATGAGCATCGTCTCAGTTACACATCGGCCAGTCACTATACTGTCATTATAAGCAGTCTCACAGTGAGTGTGGCCTTATTTGCACACATCCCATTCATTAGTAAGTCAATGAAAACATTCTCTCAATGTACGCAGGCTCACGTATTCACCTCCTTGTCGGCATCATGTCACTGTGAATAGTCTCACAATGATGTCAGACCAATTTACACATCTCCCGGTCAGTATAATGTCACCGTACGCAGTCTGATACTGAGCGTGGCCGTATTTTCTACTCCCAGTCAGTATACTCTCACTGTAAACAATCTCATGTTGAGGCGAGCATCATTAAAAGACCTCCTAGTCAGTATAGTGTCATTGCAAACAATCTCAGCATGAGCTTGGCATCATTTATACACCTCCCAGTCAGTACAATGTGAATGTATACTGTAGCATACTGAGCGTGGCCTCATTTATACACCTGCCAGTTTGTATAATATCACTGAAAACAATATCACAATAAACATGTCCTCCCACTTCGAATAATTTCTCTGTAAATAGATTCGCAGTGAGCCTGGCATCATTTACATACCTCAGACCGTATAATGTCATTGTAAACATTCTCACAGTGAGCCTGGCCTCATTTGCAAGCCTTCCAGTCAGTATAGTGTCACTGTAATCCGTCTGACAGTGCATCTGGCCGTTTTCACTCGCCTCTCAGTTAGTATAATGACAAATCAAACATTCTCACAGTGGGCCTGTCAGTGTTCAAAACTCCCAGTCAATGCAAAGTCACTTAAAACAGTGTCAAAGTCGGCGTGGTCTCATTTACACACCTCCCAGTCAGCAGAATGTCTGTGCAAACAGTCTCAGACTGAGATTGACAAGATGCAGAATAAGTGCATAATTTCTAACTTGTAACCTTGCTCTAAGTCTGCAGTAGTCACTAGAGTGGCATCTTTCTTAATTGTACGATTTATTGAAATCAGTCTCTTGATTAAATTTAAAAAATATAAACCATAAATACAAAGTTGGCGTGGAGTACAGCACTTCAGAGCAGAAAATGGGACTATTTTCTTGGTCTGCATGTTGTGAGCGAGCAACGGTGGCTTGAAATGGAGTGATATGCTCTTCCTTTTGGATGTCGGAGTTCAGGGAGAGTTCCCATACGACTGATGATTATGCCTGCAAGAAGTGCTTTTGGTTTCAAATTCCATCAGATCGCATGGATGGGTTGGAATGACATTTGTCGGCAACATGGAATTCACAAGAACTAGAGTGTGTGATGGATGGCAGGTACAGGAAGGGAAGAAAACGCAGATACAGTCAGGTGGATGGTAAACTCTAGAAAGGTAGGAGGAGTACTCAGGTCATGCATGTTCCTTCTGTGGCTATCTCCATCTCAAACAATTACGTTGTTTAAGAGAAGGTAGGGGGATATACAGTCTCGGGGGAATGTAGCACGAACAGCCAAGTTTATGTTTTCAAGACAGGGGGCTCTCACGTAACGAGGGTACGTCGGGTTTCAATTGATGAAATGTGATTGTAGACAAACAGAGGTTTCCCTGGCCAGCAGTGAAAAATCAAAGTACTGTGTTGCCTCCCTGGTGCCATGATCAAGGATATGTCGGAGAGGGTGCAGAATGTTCTCAAAGGTGAGAGGGACCAACTAGCGGTCATTGTATAGATTTGAACAGAGTACAAAGGAAGGGAAAATAATGAGATCCTGAAGGGACAATATACATAGTTAGGCGGGAATTTGGAAAAGAGATTCTCAAGTGTAATAATATATCGATTACTTTAGGGTAGGAATGGAAGGATAGATTAGCTGAAGGCGTGGTTGAGGACCTGGTGAAGAAGAGAAAGGTTTACATTTTTGAATCATTGGAATCTCTTCTCGGGTAGATGCGACTTGTACAAGAAGGACGGATTACACCTGATTTGGAAGGGGACTAACATACTGGTAAGGAGATTTAACAGAGCTGCTCAGAAGGATTTAAACTGGTAAGGTGGCGGGTGGGTGGGGCTAGGGGAACAGTGAGGAAAGAGATCAATGTGAAACGAATCCAGTCATGAAAGTGAGTGAACCAAACAGGGCAGGAAGTAACAAAGCAGAGAAGAAGGTAGGACTGATAAAATAAGCTCAATTTATTTCAATGCAAGAGGCATAACACAGAAGGCAGATGGCGACAGGGCATGGTTCGGGACATGAGCCTGGGATACCATGGCTATTACAGAGATGTGGCTGTGCAATGAGCAGGACTGACAGCTTAATGTTCCAGGATACAAAGGATAGAGCAAGGATAAAACAGCGGGCGGGGGCAACGGAGGAGTAGGAGTAGGTGTAATATTTATGACAAGGGAGATCATTACTGCGGTACTGATATGGGGGGTGGGGTAGTTGGGATATTCTTGGGAATACATCCAGGGAATTTAGTTGAATGGAACTGAGATATAAGAAAGGGATATCACCTTACCGTGTTTGTAATATAGATTCCCTAATATTCAGCACGAAATTGAGAAACCGCTTGATTTAAGGAGAGCTCAGTCAGCAGCATAAATATAGTTTGGTTATGGACTAGGATTTTAACTTTCCAAACATAGTTTTTGGGAATACACGAGTGTTAAGTGTTTAGTTCGACAGAAATGTGTGAACTATGTTGAAGAAAATGTTCTGATTCAGTTTGTGGATACACCTGCTCGAGAAGGTGCAAATCTTTGCCGACTGTTTGGAAATAAGGAATGTTCGATGACTGAGGAGTCAGTGAGGGAGCACTTTGAGGCCAGTTATCATATTTCCATCAGTTTTAAAATAGCAATGGAAGAGGATATATTGGATCTTAAAGTTGATATTTTAAATTGGAAGTCGGCTAATTTTGACGGTATAAAGCGAGAACTTTCAGAAGTTGACTGGGGGAAGATGTTCGCAGACAAAGGTGAGCTGGAAAATGGGAAGCCTTCAGAAATGAGATAACGAGATTCCAGAGACAGTATGTTTCTGTCAATACTGAAGTTGTTACCTAGTATTTTGACGAAACGTCTGAAAATGAACCTTAGAGCTGGGTGAGCAAACCTAAATCGAGAACCTCAACCTGAGAAAGAATATAATTAAGAGGGAAAACAAGATGGCAAAATGGGACATGAGATGTCTTTGGCAAATAGGGTTAAGGACAATTACAGGGGATTTTATAAATGCATTAAGAACTAATGGATAACTATGGATAGAATAGGGACCCTCAAAGATCAGCAAGGCGGGCCATGTATGGCGTCACAGGAGATGGGGGCATATTAAATGAGTATTTTACATCAGTGCTTACTATGGAGAAGGACATGGAAGGTATATAATGTGAGGAAACAGATGATGACTTCTTGAAAAATGTCTACATTGCAGAGGAGGAAGTGTTGGATGCCTTAAAACGTATCAAGATAGATAAATCCCTCGGACCTGATCTTATGTACCCGAGGATTCTGTCGGAAGCTAGGGCAGTGATCGCTGGGCCCCTTGCTGAACATTTGTATCATTGATGGTCACAGGTGAGTTGCTGGAAGACTGGAAGTTGAAAATGCGTTGCTGGTTAAAGCACAGCAGGTCAGGCAGCATCCAAGGAATAGGAATTAGGGGCGATGGAGATGTGATAGGTGGAAGGAGGTCAAGGTGAGGGTGATAGGCCGGAGTGGGGTGGGGGCGGAGAGGTTAGGAAGAAGATTGCAGGTTAGGAGGGCGGTGCTGAGTTGAGGAAACCGACTGAGACAAGGTGGGGGGAGGGGAAATGAGGAAACTGGAGAAATCCGAGTTCATCCCTTTTGGTTGGAGGGTTCTCAGGCGGAAGATGAGGCGTTCTTCCTCCAACCGTCGTGTTGTTATGTTTTGCCGGTGGAGGAGTCCAAGGACCTGCATGTCCTCGGTGGAGTGGGAGGGAGAGTGAAAGTGTTAAGCCACGGGGTGGTTGGGTTGGTTGGTCCGGGCGTCCCTGAGGTGTTCTCTGAAGCATTCCGCAAGTAAGCGGCCCGTCTCCCCAATGTAGAGGAGGCCATATCGGGTGCAGCGGATGCAATAGATGATGTGTGTAGAGGTACAGGTGAACTTGTGGCGGATATGGAAGGATCCCTTGGGGCCTTGGAGGGATGTGAGGGAGGAGGTGTGGGCACAAGTTTTACATTTCCTGCGGTTGCAGGGGAAGGTGCCGGGAGTGGAGGTTGGGTTGGTGGGGGGTGTGGACCTGACGAGGGAGTCACGAAGGGAGTGGTCTTTGCGGAACGCTGATCGGGGAGGGGAGGGAAATATATCCCTGGTGGTGGGGTCCGTTTGGAGGTGGCGGAAATGACGGCGGATGATACGCTGTGTACGGAGGTTGGTGGGGTGGTAGGTGAGAACCAGTGGGGTTCTATCTTGGTGGCGGTTGGAGGGGCGGGGCTCAAGGGCGGAGGAGCGGGAAGTGGAGGAGATGCGGTGGAGGGCATCGTCGACCACATTTGGGGGGAATCTGCGTTCCTTGAAGAAGGAGGCCATCTGGGCTGTGCGGTGTTGGAACTGGTCCTCCTGGGAGCAGATGCGGTGGAGACGAAGGAATTGGGAATATGGGATGGAGTTTTTACAGGGGGCAGGGTGGGAGGAGGTGTAGTCCAGATAGCTGTGGGAGTCAGTCGGTTTATAGTAGATGTCTGTGTTGAGTCGGTCGCCTGAGATAGAAATGGAAAGGTCTAGAAAGGGAAGGGAGGAGTCTGAGACAGTCCAGGTGAATTTGAGGTCGGGATTGAAGGTGTTATTAAAGTTGTTGAACTGTTCAACCTCCTCGTGGCAGCACGAGGCAGCTCCTCTACATTGGGGAGACGGGCCACTTACTTGCGGATTCTCTGCATTGGGGAGACGGGCCGCTTACTTGCGGAACGCTTCAGAGGCCTCCTCTACATTGGGGAGACGGGCCGCTTACTTGCGGAATGCTTCAGAGAACACCTCAGGGACGCCCGGAACAACCAACCCAACCACCCCGTGGCTCAACACTTTCAATCTCCCTCCCACTCCACCGAGGACATGCAGGTCCTTGGACTCCTCCACCGGCAAAACATAACAACACGACGGTTGGAGGAAGAACGCCTCATCTTCCGCCTGGGAACCCTCCAACCACAAGGGATGAACTCGGATTTCTCCAGTTTCCTCATTTCCCCTCCCCCCACCTTGTCTCAGTCGGTTCCCTCAACTCAGCACCGCCCTCCTAACCTGCAATCTTCTTCCTAACCTCTCTGCCCCCACCCCACTCCGGCCTATCACCCTCACCTTGACCTCCTTCCACCTATCACCTCTCCATCGCCCCTCCCCCAAGTCCCTCCTCCCTACCTTTTATCTTAACCTACCTGGCACCCTCTCCTCATTCCTGATGAAGGCCTTATGCCCGAAACGTCGAATTTCCTATTCCTTGGATGCTGCCTGACCTGCTGTGCTTTAACCAGCAACGCATTTTCAACTGTGATCTCCAGCATCTGCAGACCTCATTTTTTTACCGGAAGACTGGAAGTTGCCTAACGTGGTGCCACTATTTCAGGAAGGTGGTAAGGAAAAGCTAGGGAACTATAGACCAGTGAGCCTGACATCAGTGGTTGGCAAGTTGTTGAGGAGAATCCTGAGGGACAGGACTTACGCGTATTTGGAAAGGCAAGGACGGATTTCGGATAGTCAGCATGGCTTTGTGTGTTGGAAATCATGTCTGACGAACTTGCTTGAATGCATTGCAGAAATAATGAAGAGGATTGATGAGGGCAGAGTGGCGGATGTGACCTATATGGACTTCAGTAAGGCGTTCGACAATGTTCTTCAAGGAAGAGTGTTTAATAAGTTTAGATTTCATGGAATGCGTTGAGAACTACCCATATGGATATAGAATTGGCTCGAAGGTAGAAGGCAGAATGTGGCCGTGGATGATTACTTTTCAGACTGAAGCCTGTTATCAGTGGAGTGCCACAAGGATCGGTGCTAGGTCCACGAATGCTCATCATTTATATAAATGATTGGGATTTATTTGAATAAACAAAGGAGTTAGTAAGTTTGCAGTTGACACCAAAATTGGACTTTTCATGGACAGCGAAGAAGGTTACTTCAGAGTACAGCGGGCTTTTGATCACATGGGCCTAAGGGCTGAGGAGTGGCTGATGGATTTTAATTTCGATAAATGTGAGGTGCTGCATTTTGGAAAGGCAAATCAAGAAAGCATTTATATACTCGATGGTAAGGTCCTATGGAGTGTTGCTGAACAATAAGACCTTGGAGTTCAGGTTCATAGTTTCTTGAACGTGGACTTTCAGGTTGATAGGATACTTACAAATGCGTTTCGCGTTTTTTTCCTTTATTGGAGCGAATATTTAATATAGGAATTGGGAGGTCGTGTTGCAGGTGTACAGGACATTATTTAGGATTCTCCTGGAATAATGTGTTCAGTTCTGTTCTCTTTTCTCTTCGTAGCAAGTTGTGAACGTTGAAAGAGTTGAGAAAACACTAATGTTCTCTGCAATATTCACAAGATCTGTTATTCTCTACAATACGCACAGGGACTTCTGTTCTGTTTCCTACGCTCAGAAATTGCAGCTTAGCTTGGCATACACAGGGATTATTATTCTCTATAATATGGTGATTCCTGAAATATAGACAGAAAATGCTGTTCTCTATAATATAATACTGTAAGTCAGGTGATAGCTTCGTGAGTGTTATTGCTGGACTGTCAATCCAGAGATCCAGGTAATGCGCTGGGGACCCAGGGTTAAATCCTGCCATGGAATTTGAATTCAATACAAATCTGCATTAAAAGAATAATGATGGCCATGAATCCATTGCCGATTGTTGGAAATTCCCATCTTGCTCACTAATGTCTTTTTGGGAGGGAAGCTGCCATCTTCATTTGGTCTGGCCTCCAAGTTTCCTGGACCAATGGCAATGTGGTTGACTCCTAACTACGCTTCATTGCATTTAATCAAGTTCGTTTTTAGGAATGTGCAATATACTCTCCCCTCGGCAGCATTGCCTTCGTCCCACAAATGTATAATAAAGGTCACGTTTAACAAGCCGGAATAGAAATGATGGGCCAAAATGCTTCCTCTGCACTGTAACACTACTTTGTTTACTACTTGTGGTCCAACGTGCCATAAATTCTGAAATTAATATAGAATAGTTTTGCTCAAAAGGTGTGGTGCTGGAAAATCCCAGCTGATCACGCAGCATCTGATGAGCAGAAGAGTCGACTCTTGAGGAAGAGCTGTTGCTCGAAGCTGCTTCTCGGATGCAGCCTAACCGTGCTTTCCCAAGCACCACACCTTTTGACTCTGTTCTCCAGCAAACGCAGTCCTAGTTTTCTCCTGCAATAATTTTGTTGTTGAATAAGAAACTGAAGTTCCTGTGTATCTGATTTTGAAAATTAACTTATCTGTATTTCTGCGATTATGGTGAATTCTTAATAGGACATGTGCCAAAACTGGGCTGTTGATTAATGGGTTTTGTGCACGAATGAAAGTTTGTTAAATCTGAGCTGTTATGTCTTAAAGGCAAACAAATTTAAACGTTTAGAAAGAGATTCACTTTACTCACAAAACTTGTAGCCTCTCTGTTTCATCTATATTTTTAAGACAACAAATTTGATAAACTGTATCCCAAACGATAATCCCAGCATTTCCATAAAACTGTGTCAGGAACGTGAATCACATACAGATAGAAATCTGAAAAAAAACAACATTGTAAAAGGTGTTGAAGCTTTCTATACAAAATCGGAAGATGATGCAAGTTGGCTTGGCCATCATTACCATGGAGATGCAGCAAAAACCATTTGCTGTACATCTTAATCCTCAGGCCAGATAGGTGGACTCTGATTAGTCAGGGTGTCGCCATGGGGATACAGCAGAGTTTGGCTGTTTCCACAATGCTGTTCTGTTTCCACAATGCCGTTCTTATCAAAGAATTAAAATATCTGTAAAAAATTCCTTCTGCCTACATGAGCCATGTGTATTTATATTTGCAGCTCCTATTTCATGCACAAATGCACCACGCTGCCACCCCAGTTGTTCATCTTAAATTCGTTTCCATTTTCACTCTCAGCAAGGTTCATTCTATTTAGTAACTGATTTCCAAAGCAGAATCACTTCTATTTAGTCTCAGAAGCATTGGTTGTTTGTGCACGGGCAGGTTGATGTCAGGAGAAAATGGTCAAATTGACATGTTAATGTTATGTGATACGGCTCACCAATCGTCAGGATGTCGGGCCTACATATCTGGTATCTCACCAGCACCGAAACCCATGTCATGGGATTCATTAATGATTAGCTTATTGATCGTGTGCAAGTGCTAACCTGCCTATTGGTGTCCATGATAAAATTTGTTCTCACGGTTCACTGCACCCACCAATTCGAGGTTACATTGGACACACAAAATTGATATCTCTGTTACATCCTATTGTATCCATGATTGACAAATGCTTCGTGAAATTGTTGCAATTATGTCCAAATGTGGTTTCCACATTCACAGTGAAGGACTCCTTCACGTCCATTAAGACCATATAAAAGCGACAGATTGAGTGCGATAGCATGCCCACGTGTACTTTGAATATTGCCAGCTTAGTGACCAGTGTACAAATAAAAAAAAATCCAGACGTTCCATTTGTGTTTGTTTCATCAAACATTATCTTCTTTCTTTTTAACCTTTCTGGAGGCATGATGACTCAGCACTCAGCACTGCACCCTCAAAACACCAAACTTGTGGGCACCTTCATGAATATGGATCTCGCTATCCTCCAACTGTGCAGTCTTGATGTTGAGTTAGGGTAAGTCAAAACTAGTTCTTGTGATAAAGAATTCCCTGATGAAATCATTACTCAACGTACATCACAAAAACCTATGAGATGGATTGTTTGTACTACTTTAGCTCGGCGCAGTGACTTATCTAGTTTATTATCTGGGAAGGAAAATGACATAGAATCATTGGGTCATCGAGTCCTCAAACACAAATGCAGCACCTTCGGCCCATACTGGTCCAAGACGGCCAGAATTGACAATCCATGCTAACCTCATTTCTTTGTGCTTGTCCAATTTCAATTTAAAGTTTTCCTGTCCGTTTATTTGTCCAAATGTTTTTTAATTGATCTTAGAATGCCCACCTCAAACACTTTCGCTGGTAGTTCCTCCCGAATGTGAATGGCCTCAGTGTAAACGCATTTCCCCCCTGCTTCCCGGTCATTCTTTCCACTCGAATCTTCACCTGCTATCCTCTAGTACTCACTTCAAAACCCCTGGGCAAAAAGACTGAGTGCATTCATCCTATCCATGCCTGTCATGACCTTACACACTTCTGTAATATCCCCTCTCAGTCTCCTGCACTCTGAAGATAACAGCCTTTGTTTGTCCAAATTCTTCCCATAACTGCATCCCTTGAGTCGGGCAAATTCCTTGTAATGTTTTCTTGTAAAGCAAAATTAACAACTTTTGTTTTAGCCTAACAGAGAATAGTTAGCTAACAACGATTCACAACTCCTTTCTATAAACCCATCTTTTAATTGCCGCTACACTACTGAACAGATAAAAAGAAATCCCGTGTACGATTTACAAAAAAAAAACTCAGCTTATCAGAGAGTTCTCTATATAGTTTCCTCCCTCTTCTTTTCTTCTCATCAGAGATCCTGCTTCACAGGTCATTGACACTTTTAAGAAAGCAGTCCTGCAGGCAGTCTGCGTTGTTCTGTTTTGGTTGATGCTCTTTGCCGGTCTGTGTAACTGTTCAAAATCTCTAACATTTATCCCTCACAGCATCAGATCTTTTTTTATTAATATTGTTAAAATACTTTTGGAGTTTGATTTCTTGGGGCGTAATTCGAACTACTTGAATTTGAGTTTGTTTTTGTATCCAAGCAACACAGCTCTTAGCTAGTTGTGTGAAAAAGTGTCACATTGTTATCTTGTTCGGAACGCTGTGCTCGCCAGAAAGTTCAATTCCCTTAAAGGTACAGTACACCCATAACCTTATTATACCACACTCTTTAAGAAAAGCAAAGATCCTAATCTTTAACCAGATTAAACATGCTGTTATCTTTAACCTGAGTTCACCTTAACATACATATATGGGAACATGGTATAAATGCAATCCCCATTCAAACTTCACCAGTTAACTCGCAATAATATATCTGCAATTATATTCTTACAAACCACAATATGCACAATGTCAACATTTAAAAACAAAACTGTAGATTAGGTTAGATACCTGACAACATGGAAACAGTGACATAAGATTCGATAGAAATAGTCTCATATTCTTGTCTTTAAAGCGTTATAAGAATGTAAGAGGATTGTGATCCGTGTACACAACCATCTCCGACACATTGTTCATGACATACGCATTAAAATAGTGTAAGGCCAGTACCAAACTGCCGAGCCAAATTGTCAAATGAACTAAAGAAGGCTTCGACATCTTTCTCATCAAATTGAGGCAGTTTTGACATATTTGTTTATATCACTACCACCCCTTTTAATCGCCATCCTGTTACCTTTATTTTGCTAACTAAGTCGCAACTGCTCAATTGAAATTCTCTCTCTCTTTTTGCTCAGCTAAGAAAGTTCTCTTTCTTTCTCTCTCCCTTTCTTCTCTCTACATTCATGTCTTCTCTCTCTTTGCTCAGGTAAGAACCTTTCTCTCTGTTTTTCCTTTATCTGTCTCTTATTTCTCTCTCTCCTTTTGATTATTATCTCCTTCCATTTTCCTTAGTTGTAATTTAAGGTTTTTCTTTTCTAACTCTACTGCACTTGTTCGTTTGTCTTACACACATAAGTGTTTGAGAAAATCACTTACAATGTCAACATTACTTTTGCGCTTGGTTAAACCAAAATCAAACTTCTTTGGCAATTCTGAATGCATGGCCTTTTTGTTTCCTTCTGACATTCTTCGTAAATTTGAGAATCATCTTCTACCCCCAGAACCTGGTTAACAATTTTAGGAGGCACTTACCTCACTTTTAATTTAAGCAATGACAAATCACCGAAATTAATAACATTGTCTCACCAACGTTTTAATTAACGATTTAGGACACTTTCCAGCAAGTCTTCAAATCTATTGTTCCATTTTTGTATCCCACGTCAATCCAAATCCGTCCAAATCTCAGACGGGATCTAGTCTAAACCTGTTCAAGCCACGAATCCACGATCCCAGTTCTTCAAATCCTGACGACCAGTACCAAAGTTGTTACAACACGGAGTAAACCCCTGTGCTAATTTAAACCAGCCACATTGAAACAGCTCACCACACTTTAAATTTTAAATCCATTAAATTTTAGGTGTCAAAGAACTATCCTGGATCTCACTTCTTCAGGAAAATCTTTTAAAAATTTGTTCTTTAAATGCAGAAGAGAAAATTAAATAGTGACTATTTGTAATTCCTTTCTCTTAAACTTATTTCTACTTCCCAATAATCAATCCCCTCTTAAATTTAGATTAGATTCCATACAGCTTGAAAACAAGCCCTTCGATCCAACAAGTCCACACTGACCCTCCGTAGAGCAACCCATCCAGATCCATTACCCCATGACTAATGCACCTAACACTACGGGCAAATTAGCATGGCCAATTCAACTAATCTGCACAATCTTGGACGTGGGAGGAAACCGGAGCAGCCGAAGGAAACCCACGCACACACGGGGAGAACGTGCAAACTCCACACAGATAGTTGAAAATTGAACCCAGGTTCCTGGCGCTGTGAGGCAGCAGTGCTAACCACTGAGACACCGTGCCGGCCATTCATGGCATTCATTTTTTAAACCATTTGGATGTCGAACTTTGTTTGTGGATTTCTCTAGGTTGTCTTCTCTTCAGTCTTCGGCCTCACAGGTCTTCATAAGTACAACGACCTTACAGAGAGCGACTCAGCAGGCCACCTATGTTTTATGGCGCTCTTTGCTGTTCTCTCTCTGACTGTTCAAAATGTTCGATATTATACCCAAGATGTCGGATCATTTCATTGGTTCGATGCTGCTGAAATACTAAATTGACATTTGGTTGTATTCTTGGTATTTGGGGCATAATGTCAACTGATGGGCGGGCGGAAATTGAATTTGTTTGTATGTCATGGCTACACAGGTCCAGGCATTTGTCTCAATCCACTGATACATTTTTAAATCTTTCAGCATACTCTGTCTCAGTCAGTAATAGGTTGTCTGTCAAAGTAACAGTATACGTCCACAACTTCATTGCAATAGGAACAGGCTGATCATGCCTCCTGCAGACACATTCATGTCTCCTGGATCCAGCTTCCCCTTTCAATCGGGGCAGTCTAACTTCAAGTCTTTCAGTGTCTGTTCTGTTCCCAATCATACTGGTGTCCAGAAATCGAGACAAGTTTAGAATTCCCTATATGCATGAGACAAAATGTTTGACTTCAAATTCACATTTTAATCAATGTGACTGAGAATCTCAGACGCAATATTCCAGCATATTAAATAAATTGAAAGGTCATTTTAATGTTTGAGGTCAATGGTCACTTTTCTTCTTATTCCGTTTTCCACCGAGCTGAGAAAGATTCAGGAATATAGAGATTGGTTTTCTGTTTTCTTCCGTCCAATTTCCCAACATACAACTGACGATATTTTTTAAAACTGCATTTTACTTCTCTGATGAGGATTTGTAGAAAGATTCTTGGGATTGGACCTCTTCATTTTAGAATGAATAAAAGTTGAACCTGAGATTTTGTGGAATTGGTGGTAATCATTGAGTGAATGTGTTGGGGAAATGGTTGGCAGAGACACAGTGGATATGATGATGGTGGAGGATCTGTGTGGCTTGTTTGATAGAGCAGACATGGAAAAACAGTTTCCAGGACAATGATAGAAATCTGAAAACTGGTATGAACAATAATAAAAGGAAAGATAGTCTCTTATTTCTGGCTTTCCTTGTTCATTTGATGTTCATGACACTGCACTGTGAAAATAAAAAGCCGGCATGAATATGGTTTTGTTAGAAGAAATGACATCATTTTCAGTCTCAATGCATAGTCTCTCTTCTCATTATTCGTCATGTAATGTAAGAAGAAAAAAGAAACTCCCTTCATTATCCATGACTGATAATTGACATCGAATATTAAATCACCGGTTGGCAGCAACGGGGAGAAAATCTTTGATGTGTTGCTGTTGTCGTTGCTACATTCATCCTTTTGTGCACATCTGCTGAAGCCTTGAGCAGATGCTAAACAACATTCTTGTGAAAATTTGGATTTCTCAGTTTCCTTGATCATAATCTCCTGACCAAAAATCAATCCACTTGTCTTATTGCTGATTGCAAACCTTCTTTCTGGTTTAGATACCGCTTTTACAATCACAAAGTTCTGCATTTGGCATATACAGTTATTTAGACAATTACCACTTTGATTGTTGACACTGTCAGAGAAAAAAGACATTAGCTTTCAAGCTCAGAAAGCAAATTTCATGCTATAAGCACCCAGTACTGTGTTTGAACTAACATCTCTGCACTTGACAGTCATAGGTGCTATTGACTGAACTAGCTCGGCTGACGGGGGAGCTTCGTCTCCCCTTTTCGGAAAATAATGAAGTAAGCCGAACAAGAATAACCCAGGGAGAAAACAGGAAAATGGATTTGAGAAACATATCAGCCATGATCGAAAAGTAGAGCAGACTTAATGTCGGAATTTGCTAATTCTGCTTCTGTGTTTTATGCTTTATGTATAGTTCTCCATGCTCACCAATCCAAACATTTATTTTGCATTCGGCTGCACTTATAAACTTGCCTCTGGCACTTCCAATAAAACAGAAACAGTTTGAAATGGGAAACCATCAATAGCGATATGAAAAATAACCACAGGTCAATCAGCTTGCTTGGCAGGTGATACTGCTGCAGCAATAAAGACCTGGGCTTCAACTCAGAAAGAAAAGTTCCAGCATGAACTTGAATACATGACCATGAAATCAAGTGTTTCATGCACCACTGACTCAGCTCGTTCCCACAGGCAAATGTCTTTAATGTCTCCTTTAAAAAAAAGCGAATATGGTTATCATGGTTCATGAAGGGAATGTCGTTGAGAAATATATCAGCATTTTTCAAAAGTGGACCAGACTCGCTTGTCCGAATAGGATGGATTCTGCTCCTATGTTTCATTTTCGAAAGTTTTCTGGACACACAGTAATTTTCAGCATGATGATCCCACATTTCCCGCAATCAGAACTGGCGAAAGTCGGAGATGGAACAGGTTTCAACCAAATCTAGAGACGAGAAAAGGGAAAGAGGAAGTATTAATAAAGGGAAAATCAGTGGTCGGGGAAGATAACAGAGAGTCAACCATAAAAGTGATGGTAGTGACAAGTTGGGGATATGTGAAAGGACTAAATTAAGAAAGAAGTTTTCTGAGGAGGATCACAGGAACTGAAATGTTTACTTTCCCTCCACATTTGAATGGAGTCTCTTTTTAGATTGTTGCTATGTTTTCTGAAGGAAATGGAAGATGTGAGAGCCATCTTGGACCAAACAGCACTCTCTGTTCCACTAACATTTCACTTCTCCGTTTATCCATATAATTCTGTTCTCCACTGAAAATTCACATTCGTTCCCCTCCAATATTGCGTAACACAAGGTCACACAAGAAGATCACTTTCCTTGTTTACTGATAATTGTCAGGGCGATTTTCCTGAAATTTTTTTATCAGAATTTTCAGATTCAGTTCATTCTGGTTCAGCTACATTTGACATGAAACCCATACTGTTAGTCGCACTCAGGGTTTTGCCATTCTCACTCTAAGACTCTGGAGAGTTTTGTTGGTGTAGTGTTACAGTGGAACATGTACCTTTGAAAACGTTATGATTCATTGTACATTCGGCTGCACCTATATACTTGTCTCCAGCACTTTCAGCAAAGCGAAGATGGTTTTCACTCAGAAACCTGTTTCTGAACAAAAGCAGCAGGGCACAGTCTCTTGTGGTGACACCGCTAAATGAATTATGAGCTTGGTAACGCCTCAGAACGTGAAGTCTAAAATGACAGCTACCATCTTAAGGCTCAAGCCGACCATTCCCCAACAGGGCGAATTCATGCTGCACTGACAGCTAGCAGTTCCTTCGTTTCCTTTTTCACATTTAGTCTAATTCACCGGAACCTCGCTTTCTATGTAGATCATAGACTGAGAATATATCAAGGTTCCAGCTTTTTCCTCCAAATGAGAGAAAAAAAAACACTATTTGAGTTATTTTCCACTTCTCAGCGTTTACTCTTTCAGAAAATTGTAAATCATTTTCAGCACTTGTTGTGTGATTTAATATTCTATATTAGCACTTTGATGTTATTGTTTAGTTGTTTGAGCTGCCTAGCTGTGACTGTGTCAGAAGGTGAATCTGTTTCAATAAATCCATTCACTTCTGCTACTGCCTCTAAGAAATGCTCATATGTCTGCCAAGTCTCAAAGAACACTTTCAGCATGTTCTTTGTTCAGTTTTTCAGCAGCTTTTAACTCTTCTTCCTTAAAGTTCTGGATTTTCAGAGTTTCCTTTAAAACGTTGGATGGACACGAGGTATTTGCTGCAGCCCGATGTCAGACACAAATAGCGTTATTTTGGATCTCTCCTAAATTACTGAGACGTTGAATGAGTGAGGCCAACAGGGAGGGCAGGGGAATGATCAATTCCAGAAACAAAAGGAGAACTGAGATGAATTAAAACCAGAGAAGCTGAGTCGAGAGTGGCGTTGCGTGATATCACTGAGTTGGAAGGAGGTGGCCTTGGTGATAACGTGAATATATTGTTTGCTGTTGATGAGGCATCACACCTTTCTTCTGGATGGAACTTGTAAGAGAGACTGAATATTGCTGCTTTCATCTTTCTTGTGTTTCAATGAAGGGTATATCTGATCATTCAGTTTTAGATATCAGACACATCAGGTGTATGTGAGATTTGCAGGAACCTTGGAGTCATGGTGTCCAAAAATATCGTCTACCGTCGTCCTTCCAGATGAGAGTTTGGAAGATTCAGTCAAGGCATGGCCGAATTGTAACTATATGCCATCTGCTTCCTTTGCCACTGCTTCTCTCAATTCCCTCCTTGTTTCATCATTTAGAGGCCAGAGTTTTTTCCATGTTAAAACGATTTGACAGCTTGTCTTACTAACTTTTTTAGGCCATTCTGACAAGTGTCACGTTCATGAAATGAGAAATGCATGGAGAAGTTCAGTGGTCTAGCAGCATCTGTGGAGGGAAAGCAGTGTTATTGTTTGGCTTCCAGTGACACCTCTTCGGAAAATCAATTAGCATTTTCATTCAGTTTAATGTCACAGCCGACATTTGTATTTCTGTGGGTGTTGTTTCATTGTTTGTTTTCTGATTTAAAACAGTTTCAGAGGCAGCCAGAGGAAGAGCAATTACATTCAGAGATCACAGATCCAGCAGCAACTCAGAATCTGATCGATGTATTCAATTTATCACAACCAGAATTAACTGGATTCTCAACATGGAAGGCATGGTCACAGTTCACAAAGTGAAGAGAAATCTTACACGTGTTCTGTTTGTTGACAAGGCTTCGTGCAGTCGTCTGGTCTGTCAGGAAATAAATACAATCATACCGAGGAGAGACCATGGAAATTTGGACAGTTTGGGAAGGAATCTAGTCTAGTCTAAGGTGGAAATACATTAAGACAGTCACACTGGGGTGAGAACTGCGACAAAGGATTCAGACTCTTGTCTGAACTGGAGATCCATTGGCAAAGTCACACTGGGGAGAGACTATTCACGTCCTTTGAGTGTGGAAAAATAGGCATTCATTTTTCCACCTCATGATTCTCCAGCAAGTTCACAGTTGGGATGCACCTGTTAAATGTACAGATTGTGGGAAGAGTTTAAATGTTCAATGGAACTGCCCATTGATGCACCCTGAAGGACGAAGATTCAGGTGCTTTCCATGCAGGCAAATAATCAAACTTTATACGAAATTACTGTTTACGAGTGAATTCACATCGGAGAGAACCTGTTCACATGCAGTGCGTGTGGCAGTGAATTCCCTTGGCCATCACAATACACTTTTTCAATGCCTGGACTGCGGGAAGTGCTTTCCGAGTTCTGGCTATCTGATGAAACATAAAAGTGTTCGCACTCAAGGCACCCCTTTAAGAGTCTGTTTGCTTGTGGAACTGCTTTCAAACAATCATTTCACATCACAGCACACCAGTGAGTTCGCACTTGGTAGAGGCTTATTACTTGAAGTGCGTGTGGGAAAATATTCACTCAGAACGCACTCTTACAGAGTTATCAGCGAATTCACGCGTGACTGCAGGTGTTGGGCTTTGCTGTTAGTCACATCCGGCACTATGCATTGGTTCATTGGTTAATGAAGTGCAGCCTTCTGAATTTGCAATATTGGGGGGGTGGTGGTAATCATAATTTGTCAGGAAACAGAGCCTTTTATTGGCGTGTTTTTATGTGTGTTCGCCAATTTGGCAAATGGAATTGCAAACGTACCGTCCTGTCCAGGTGATGTCTTCAGTGCTTTGGATCCTCCTGTGAATCGCTGCTGTACTATGTCTTCTGGAACATTTTTGGCTCCGTTTTTGCTCCTTCTGGTTTACTGTTCCAGTTGTTCACTGTCGTGGCCAGTCTATTGGGTCTACCTCTATATGATGGCTGATGGAATCCGTGGGTAATTGGCATGCCTCTATAAATTCTCCGGCTGTCCTCTGTTTAGCTTGTGTTATGATCGTCGTGATGTCCCAGTCGAATTTGTGAACCTTGTCATCTGTGGGTAATTGGCTGCTTGGGACAGCTGGTCGTGGCATTTAGTGGCTACATGATTTTCATGGATGTGCATTTTTTTGAGGTGTTTTTAATTGGTTCTGTAGTGTTTCGTTGATTCCATTGTTTTGACGTGGCGTAGGGTCACTCTTCAGGTGTGTTTCGCTATCTACAAATTGTTTCCCTGCATTCTGAATGTATTGGACCTGTCCCGTAGAACCGTTATTCTGCCAGTATCCGCTGACACTATGATGATATTATTGACATTTTTGTGTATTTTTAGAGCTTCTCTCTCTCTTTTTCAACATATAGTTCCAGGCTTTTTTCAATATGTAATTTCAGTTGCATCACCCTGCAAACATTTGGTACAAATGCTGTGTCTTAAGGTCTTATACTCCATAACTACCTAATGAAGGAGCAGCGCTCCGAAAGCTAGTGCTTCCAAATAAACCTGTTGGACCCTAACCTAGTGTTGTTTGATTTTTAATTTTTTACACGCAAGAGAAACTATATTAGGACCATGTTAAGTCGGGCTATAAAATCTTGCCGCGCTCCCGACCTGCAAAGAAAAGAAAAAGAACACCTCCACATAACATAGAACAGAGAACATTACAGCGCAGTACAGGCCCTTCAGCACTTGATGTTGCGCCTCCCTGTCATACTAAGCTGAAGCCCATCCCCCCTGCACTATTCTATGTACGTCCATATGCTTGTCCAATGGCGAATTAAATGCACTTAAACTTGGCGAATCTACTACCATTGCAGGCAAAGCATTCCATACCCTTACTACTCTCTGAGGAAAGGAATTTCCTCTGGCATCTGTCTTATACCTATCTCCCCTCACTTTAAAGTTGTGTCCCCTCGTGTTTGCCGTCCCCATACTTGGAAAAAGGCTTTTTTTCCCCAAGAGCGGATATCTCGACAACTTCATCCGAGGAGCAGAAGAATCAGCCCATAGAGCAAAAGTTCTTTATCAGGAACGAGGCTTGTGGACCAAGGGAGTTGAGAGATAAATGGGAGGGGCGTGGGGATGGGGTGGGGGAAGTTAATTAGGAGTATGATAGGGAGATAAAGGTGTGGGTGAAATGGATAGGTCAGAGAGTAGGGTGGAGCTGATAGGTGGGAAGGAAGATGGTCAGTTGGACAGATCAAAAGGGTGGTGCCGAGTTGGAAGTTTGAATCTGGGATAAGGTGAGGGGAGGGGAAACGGGGAAACTGGTGAAATCCAAGTTGATCCCGCATAGTTGGTTGTTCCCGTGATTGACGATGAGGACTTCTTCCTCCAGGAGTCGGATGGTAAGTGTCTGACAATGGAGGAGGCCCAGGACCTGAATGTCGTTGGAGAAGTGGGAGCTGGAGTTAAAGTGTTCGGCCATGGGGCGGTGGGGTTGCTTCATCAGTGTCTCCTAGAAATGTTCTCTGAAACTTACTGCAAGTCGCCATACTGTCGTCCAGATATAGAGGAGACCACATTGGGAGCAATGGATACAGTAAATGGCATGTATGGAAGTGCAGGCAAATCTCTGAACGTATGTGAGAGGCACTGTTGGGGCCTTCGACGGAAACAAGGAGGAGGTATTGGTGCAGGTTGTGTGATTCTTGCATTCTCAGGAGTAGGTTTCGGGAGGGAGGGGTGATTGTGGGTGGCATGCACTTACCAAGAGCGTCGTTAAGGAATTTACAGAACACAGATATGGGTGGGGAGGGAATATATCCCTCATTGTGGAGTGTGTATGCAGCTGCGCAAATGGCAGAGGATTAAGACAAGGTAACCGGAGACTTGTGTGTTGAAAGGTGAAGACCATAGTGTTGCAGTTGGAGTGGGGATGTTAAAGTGCAGCCGTGTGGGAATTGGGTGAGATGTTTTGGAGAGTATCATTGACCACATGGTAGGGGAAATTGCGTTATTTGAAGAAGGAGGCAAGCTGGCATGTTCTGTCGTGGAAATGGTCCTTCTGGGAGCAGATGCAGCAAAGGTGGGGGAATTGAAAATAAGGGAAAGCGTTTTTATAGGTGGCAATACGGGAGAATGTAGAATCCAATTATCTGTGAGAGTTGGTGGCTTTATAGTAGATGTCCGTGTTGAGTTGCCAGATGGTCACGCTTCGACAATGCAACAGAAATAAGGACTCGATATCCATCATGTGCAATACTAACGAAATCTACAAGATTTCATGCACAGACATCATGAAACTCTGTATAGGACAAACCGGCAGACAACTAGCAATGCGCATCCACAAACACCTAGTAACCACAAAACACCACGACCAGCTATAACTAGTTGCTATACGGGCAGATGGCAAGGACCACAATTTCGACTGGGACCACACAAGCGAAACAGAGCACTGTGGGATAATTTTTTGAGGCATGGCACTCGTCAACGGACTCCATCAACAGCACATAGACAGAGACACAATAAACCAACCAGTACAATGAACAACCAGAACGGGAGGCGGGAAGCAAACAGGACAGAACCAAATAAATTCCAGAAGATACAGTATGGCAGCCCTTCACAGGCGGCTCCAAAGCACTGAGATGTCACCTGGACACGGGACTAAACGTTGCCAAATAAAGTTGCCAGGTCGGTGAACATAACCACATCACGGTAACCAGCAGCCATGGTGAAACGTCAGAGCTCATTTTTTTTTGCGAAAAGAATTTGTTCTGTTTTATTGAAAGAACATTGTAAGCCTCATGGAATTGTGTTCAGAAATTAACCAGCATCCTATCCAAACTGCATAAATAGAACGTATAATCGGTCAAACAAGGTTTCACGCTGAGATCTGACCTGTGCAGTATTGCCATCTACTTGGATCATAATGCTCAGATATGAGTGGTAATCTCAATGAAATTTACAGTATTCGTCCAGGTGAATGTACATCAATTTCTTCCCAGCTGTTGCGTCTTGAACCAGAGGACATAGTCTGAGAATAACGATAAGCCATTGAAGATCAGGTTGAAGAGGAACATTTCATTCAGATGGTGCTAAATCTTAAGAAATCCTTAAACCAGAGATTCATAGAATCTTAATCATTGAGGCAAATAACATGATGGGAAATGGGAATAATGCAGGAAAGAAATGATCAACTATCACTGAATAATTAAGCAGGCTCAAATGTGGAATCGACTACTTCTGCTCCATTTTGAAGGCTTTCTTCAGTCATCCACTCCAACAACAAGTGAGGCGCTGATGGACTTTATCACTAATAGTGTGACCATCTAATCAGTTGCCTCTCTTCCGATTGCACAACAGGCCAAACTGCCTCTAAAGTTCTCGACTCGTATTATTCTCGAATTTCTCTCGTTTCTCCCTTTATGTCCTGTCAGTGATCAATTGTCCATTTGTCCCACTTCTGAATCCCTGAATTCGATTCACAGGTTGTCCTCCACGGACTTCTCCGAGGCCTCTCCCTCATGTCTCATCACTGGGCAACATCAACTGAACGGTGTTAGTTTACATCCGCACACTGACGACATGTCACAAAATTATTTTAAATCCATTATTGTGCAGAAAATGACAGATAAGCATAAAATTCTTACGAGTAAAAACGGAGAAGGTAAAGCCATTGTCTTTATTCATTACTACAACTCTGTTTCTGAGCGACCAGCTCCATCCCTCGCCAGCGGAAATGCATGAGACTCAAAAACTCAATTGCTGTGTTACATTTAACCTCACAGCACGTTGCTGATCACATACCACAGAGAGAAGCATAGATGTTAAAGATAGATTTTATCTAGCCATAGAAAGATTTCAGGAGTTTTCATCTCCACGTGAAGAAATTGTTTTCACTGCGAAATGATCAGTAACAACAGAACATAACTTTAGAATAAATGACAGAAGTCCACGAGGGGATGATAGGAGATGATCTCACACGAAGTCCTGTTGATCTGAAGGATCTGAAGTCTGGTGGAAGCAGATCTTTCGAAAGTGACTTGGAGTTTTGCTCAATAATGAAATGTTTAAAAAGCAAAGGAGAAATAAGACGGGAGCCGATAAATGTCCAGGATTTTCCGGGACAGTACAAGCATAATAAGACCATAAGACCATAAGACATAGGAGTGGAAGTAAGGCCATTTGGCCCATCGAGTCCACTCCGCCATTCAATCGTGGCTGATTGGCATTTCAACTCCACTTACCAGCGTTCTCCCCGTAGCCCTTAATTCCTCGAGACCACAAGAATCTATCAATCTCGGCCTTGAAGACACTTAGCGTCCCGGCCGCCACTGCACTCGGTGGCAATGAATTCCACAGGCCCACCACCCTCTGGCTGAAGAAATGTCTCCGCATTTCTGTTCTGAATTGACCCCCTCTAATTCTAAGGCTGTGTCCACGGGTCCTTGTCTCCTCACCTAACGGAAACAATTTCCTAGCCTCCATCTTTTCCAAGCCATGTATTATCGTGTACATCCCTATTCAGTCTCCCCTCAATCTTCTAAACTCCAACGAATACAATCCCAGTATCCTCAGCCGTTCCTCATATGTTAGACCTGCCATTCCAGGGATCATCCGCGTGAATCTCCGCTGGACATGTTCCAGTGCCAGTATGTCCTTCCTGAGATGTGGGGACCAAATCTGGACACAGTACACCAAATGGGGCCTAACCAGAGCTTTATAGAGTCTCAGTAGCACATCTCTGCTTTTATATTCCAACCCTCTTGAGATAAGAGACAACATTGCATTCGCTTTCTTAATCACGGACTCAACCTGCATGTTTACCTTTAGAGAATCCTCGACTAGCACTCCCAGATCGCTTTGTTCTTTGGCTTTACTGATTTTCTCAACATTTAGAAAGTAGTCTATGCTTTTATTCTTTTTGCCAAAGTGCAAGACCTCGCACTTGCTCACGTTAAATTCCACCAGCCATTTCCTGGACCACTCTCCCAACCTGTCTAGATCCTTCTGTAGCCTCCCCACTTCCTCAGTACTACCTGCCTGTCCACCTAACTTCATATCATCGGCAAACTTCGCTAGAATGCCCCCAGTGCCCTCATGCAAATCATTAATATATAATGCGCCAAAAGGTCTCATTCTGTACTTTCAAGTTTTATTATATGTATTTACAATGAGTCAAGGTTTAATTATTTGCTCAGTTCTTGTCGCACTAATAAACAATTGCTTCTTCCTTCAACAACTGGTAATAATTGCACCATCTATGCAAAGCCAATAGCTTAAAGAAGACAGAGGGTAGTGGTTCATGGAAAATATTCATCCTGGAGTTCAGTTCCGAGTCGGGTACTGCAACGATTTGTTTTGGGTGCAATGTTGTTTTGTCATTTTTATAAGTGACCTGTATGAGGGAATAGAAGGATGGGTTAGTAAATTTGCGGATGACACTAAGATCGGTGGAGTTGTGAATAGTGACAAAGGATGTTTTAGGTTACAGAGAGACATGGATAAGCTGCAGAGCTGGGGTGACGGGTGGCAAATGGAGCTTAATGCGGAAACGTGTGAGGTGATTCACTTTGGAAGGTATAAAACGAATGCAGGGCACTGGTAAGAATGTTGGTTTTGTAGTTGAGCAGAAATATCTCGTTGTCCAGGTACATATATCCTTGAAAGTTGCCACCCAGCTTGTTAGAATATTTAAGGAGACAATGTGTTCGCTTTTATTGATAGAGGGATTGTGTTTCGGAACCATCTGCTGTGGTCATATTTGAAGCGTTGCGTATGATTCTGTTGACCGCATTAGAGAAGGATGTGGAAGCTTTGGAAATAGTTCAGAGGAGATTTACGAGGATATTGCCTGTTATTGAGGGAAAGTCTTACGACGAAAGGCTGCTGGACTTGAGGCTATTTTTGTTAGAGAGAAGAAGGTTGAGAGATGACTTAGTTGAGTCATGTAAGATAATCAGAGGGTTAGGTAGTTTAGACAGTGGGGGCCTTTTTCCAAAGATGGCAATATCTAAAACGAGATGACATAGCTTTACATTGAAGGATGACAGAAATAGGACAGATGTCAGAGGTTGTTTCTTTGCTCAGAAAGTAATAGGGGCATGAAACGCACTACTTGCAACAGTTGCAGACTCGCCAGATTAAATTGCATTTAAATAGTCATTGCATAAATATATGGGCAAGAATTGAATAGTGTAGATCAGAGGCGATTCTGATTGGGTGCACGGGTCGGTGCAACATCGAGGTTAGAACGGCCTGTACTGCACAATGATATTCGCTATTCCAGGTTCTATAACAAAATTATTACATTTCATAATCACAGTCGTATTACATCGATTATCATGATCCTGTTATATTGAAGTCATTTGCAAAATATGAAAGATGACAAATCGGGATATATTTGCATGAATAAGGTAAGTCCAAATGCTTAGTAACATCTGTTAGTAACATCTCAGCTGCTGCCTCTTGCTCCACTGACCAGCTAATATAAGACCTAGGTTCCAAAAAATCTCTTAACTATAAGTGACACTGATTCTGAGGCATTACAAAAAGGGATCAGAGTGGGATAAATTTGGAAAGCAGTGACTTAATATAATCCCCTTCAAAACTTTAAATACACCCATCTCACTCCTTATTTCATCATTAACTGTCAAACTGTTCTCTCTCCCTGAAAGAAACTATTGATATTCTCTGACGATCAAGCGTCCTTGTGAACTGTCGATTTCGGGATTCCGTCTGATTCACTGCATTCGTCATGCTGTAACTACGGATATGGTGCTGTTAGACTGTAGATTACCGGCATACGATCATACAAAATGCAGATCAGACTGAACAGTTTTGGTGGACAGCAAATATTACTCAAAATCTTGTCAATCATAATGCTTTCAGCAGATCTGCAAAATTAAGGAAAGGTGACAAATCCTGTTACCTGCACTTTTCCTGCAGATGGATGTTCCTCATCCACTGACAGAACAGATTTATTTTAATCTCCCTCAATGGGTGAGCCTTTACAGTCATTTGATGTCCTATGGTTCTAAATCCTTACGCTAGGGAACCAACTTCCAAGTATCTACAATATTCTCGAAAATCCGTGAAGATTCTTTGTTTGTCAATAAATTCGCATTATCGATCTAAATTATAATGCGTTCAAGTTCAATCTACTTCACCTTTCCACATGAAATTCTCACTGAGGACCAACCTATTGAATATTCTCTCAACTGCAATCAATGTAAAAACGTTTTCTCTGCAGGTACAAGACCAAACCTGTTTATATTGTTCTCGGTGTGTTTTGCCGAATACCTTCTTTATAATTTTCAACGAATTACCTATTTTTTATTTTCCACTCCCTTTGAAATAAATATCAGAATTCCATTCGCCTTCTCTATTACCGGCCCAACCTTACCCAGATTTAGGGAGAAGGGCTCTCAAGTCCATCTGTAGCGCAGATTTCTGCAGTGAATCTGAAATCAAGAAATGTAAGCTTGACAATCTTTGTTGTACTTTAGAGCCAGTTGGCACTTAAATTTGGAAAATGCCAGAAATTGATCAGATACATTCAAGGATTTTAAACGATATGAATACAGGTGTTGAAGGGGCACTGTCAATAATCTGTGATTCTAACCCAGACGTAGGGGAGAAAACATAAGACTGGAAAGTTTAAGTTAGATTCCCTAGAGTGTGGAAATAGACCCTTCGGCCCAACAAGTCCACACCAACCCTCCAAAAAGTAACCCACCCAGACCCATTTCCCACTGACTAATGCACCTAACACTGTGGCCAATTTAACACGCACATTCAGCTGGCTCGCACATCTTTGGGAAGTGGGAGGAAACCGGAGGAATCCCAGGCAGACACGGGGCGAATATATCAACTCCACACATACAGTTTCCCAAGACAACAATCGAACGTGGGACCTAAGCACTGTGAGGCATCAATGCTAACCACTGAATCACAGTGTCCAAGAAAGCTTGTTTGGATTAGCACAGCAATTGCAAACCATTATTTTCTTCATCACTGGTTAGAAAGCTTTCAAAAGCAATTATTTGGGCTGATATTGAAATTGACATGAAAAAGGATGTGTGATGTACGAAAAGTCAGAATTGGATTCTAA
The DNA here is from genome assembly GCF_020745735.1 of Hemiscyllium ocellatum. Lineage (NCBI taxonomy): Eukaryota > Metazoa > Chordata > Chondrichthyes > Orectolobiformes > Hemiscylliidae > Hemiscyllium > Hemiscyllium ocellatum. The sequence continues at coordinate 735,804 of NW_026867608.1, forward strand.
ATAGGAAATCATGCTTGGCAAATTTGTTGTAGTTATCTTGAAGAGGCTCTGGCAAATCCTGTTATGGCATGTGGTAGAACTTAAATTTTAAAACGAACTGGAATTAACAGTTTAATGATGCCCATGAGAAGATTGTCGATTGGCTCAAAACAAACACCTCGTTCACTCATGTCCATTTGCGAAAGAAACTACCATCCTCACCTCATCTGGTCTGCATATTACTCCAGACACAAAGCAATGTGGTTAGCACTTATCTGCCCTTTGTTGGGATTGGACAATTCGAAAATGAGTTATTTCAAAAGGAAATTACTGATTGTAACGTTGTTCATGTGATGAACATGAACGTTCAGAAGGTGCTTCATCAAATACCTTTCAACAAACCTTCGCTGGAAAATTCCATATCATGGAACAAAAGGGACTGCAGAAATGTCGACTCAACAATAGCTGAGTAATAGGAAACAAAAATAAATGGCCCATAAATATTTTATTGAGGAGTGAGGAAGGTTTTTGCACCCTCATTCGTTTTCATATGTGTATACGAGTGATCAGGAGTATTGGTGAGTATTGGTCAATTTCAAAAATCACCATTACCGTGAAACTGAGAAATTGCAACTGTGAGGAAGGCAGTGTAGAACTCCAAAATAACGCTGGCAATTGGTAGAGTGCATTGTGAAGTGGGGAAAGAATTTGAAAGCAGTGAAGTGTGAGCCATCGCAATTTGCCAACAAAGAAACGACCATATATAATAGAACACGCAATGTGAAGAAAAAAGAACGAAAAGAGATACGGATGCATATGAGCAAGACAAGTAAAGAGACTAATAAGTAAAACATAGAGTATTCTTGGTTTTATACACATGGACATCTGTTACATGCCAAGGAGTTTCTGTGGATTTTTATTTTACACAATAGTTGTTATACCTCAGCTGGAACATCATACAGTGCTCTTGATATCATAAATTGGAGAAACTGAAGAAGTGCTTGACAAGAGTACGCCCAGGTATGAGGGAGTTCAGTTATAAATGCAGAAGAAATCGAGATTTTTCTTTTTGGACAGAAGAAAGCTAAGTGCAGATTTGCTGGTAGATTTCGCAATACGAAACAGGCTGAATAGAGTAAACAGTACTAAACTGCTTGGTCTCATCAAATAAATAATAACCAGAGATTACAGATTTAGTGTGATTTGCAAAACAAGACAGAGTGATATGAGCTATTCAATCGGTGGATCGTTCTAGTTGCTGGAATGAACTGTTGAAGCATGTTTCACTGAAATAGTTGAGAGGAGTTTGGATGATTATTGGAATAAAAATAATATTTAAAGACATGGGGAAAACAGGAGATCAATACATGCAAATTGCGTACAGTTAGTTGGCGAACACAGAGACCTGTGGTTGAAGTTGCATAGTTACTTGAAGGTGGCATCACATGTAGACATGAGGGCAATGAAGCCTCCCAAACGCCTAGTCTGCTTCTACATTCTAGGCAAACTCATGCTCAGGACTGCCCAAGCAGACCCATTGTTCCTGTACTATTGACCTTACCTCTTCTTGCACCAAATTTTTCCCACCCTCACCTTGTGCAGTCTCTTTCCACTTTAATCTGCTATTCATCTGATGCTTTAAGTCAGTGTCCGAAATTACAGTTCACGGGGGCCAGCAGCATTCTCTTTTTTGTCAACGTACCATTCCTCGATAAGTATGTTACCATGGTTCTCCGCTTCTTCTTGAAAAAATAAGCCTGAAACTTTATCATCCACCAACACCCTGCTCTGCCTGGCCGAGGTCGTGTTACTGTGAACAAGTTACCTTTTAACTCATCTCATTTCCTTCAGTGCAAAGGCACGGCCATGGGTATCCACATGGGTCCCAGTTACGCCTGTATATTTCTGGGCTAGATGGAACATTTGTTGCGCACGTCCACTTTCGCTTTCATCGATATATTGATGGCATTATTTTCACTGCCTTTCTGTCTCATCTGGGATTGGAAATGTTTATCAATATCCCATCCAATTTCCACCACCTCTCACCTTCAACTGATCAGTTTTTGACCCTTCTATTCCATTCCTCGACATGTCCATGAAAATCCATTATCAATTTATCCACTGACATAGCTCACTTGACTGAATGTTGGCTGACCTGTTGTCCTTTTCCTGCACTATACTCTCGACTATACAACGCCTATTTCCTCTCAGTACTTTATTCCATTCTCCCAGCTCCTCTGTCTCTGTCCCATCTTATCTGACTATGACAACGTCGACAAAGGGGGTGTTGTCGAGATGTCCCCACTCTGTCTCAATCAAAGATTCCCCTGCTCCGTAGTTGATCGGATCCTCAGCATCGTCTGAGCCATTGCCCTGAAATTCCGCCCTCATCCCTCTCTTCTCTCCCTCAACAATGATAAAACCGAACATGCCACCAGCATCGACATGAAGAGGATCATTAGCCGCCATTTATTTCACTCCCACTGAGAAGACGCCAACAGGCATATGTTCCCCTCCCCTCACTTTTCAGCCATTCATGGGGGCCATTCTTTCTGTAATGCCATGACACACTCCTTCTTCACTCAAAACTCTCTTCCACGCCAGTAACATAAAAGCATCTTCCCTTGAAATCACAGCGAATGTATCCACCGCCCATTTACTTCCTGCATCCTCAGTATTCGAGCACACAGCATACATTCCATTTGACATAGCGGTCTACATGCACGTCATTTCATCTCGTAGACAGTATTCACTGCTCACAGTGTAGTTTCCTATACATTAGGGAAACGGAGCACAAACTCGGTGATGGCTTCACAGAACAGCTGTGATGTCCGCAAACAAGACCCACAACTTTCAGTTGCGCATTATTTCTTCATCCCACATTGTCCCTGAGCCAACATCTCTGCCTCAGACTTGTTGCAATGCTGCATTGCAGTTCAACATAATTGGGCGAACAGCACTTCATTTTCCATTTGAGAAATCTACAGCTTTCTGCCCTCAATTTCTAGTTCAAAATGTTCGGGATTGTTTACCTTTCCACATATTTTTTCTCTGCTCTCATATTCCAGGTCTTGTTATTAGATGGTCTGCTTCGACACATAACACATTGTCTCGTGGAAACTACCCCAAGTAGAAGCTTCTCATTATCATGGAATTAGCATTTTCGATTCCTTTGTTTGTTTCTCTCTTTCTCTCTCTCTCTTCCTCTACCCCTCTCTCTCTCCATCTATTGTTTACTATTTCAGTTCATCACACACTAAATCCAGCATAAACTCCAACCTGTTCCTAGTTGGTAGCAGTTCGGAAGCAGGATCCCCAGACCAAAAACGTTAAGTCTGATTTCACTCCATAGATGCTGCCAGATTTGTTCAGAGTTTTCTTCCCCCACCCCCACCCCCCCCACCCCCCACCCCCAAGATTGATATTTGTGTTTGGACGTCGACAAGGTTGTCCTAGGTTTTGGTACCTTGAACTGCAACGTTTTTTTTTACATAGACCCGGATGATATTTCTTGTAACATTCCCTCCAACAGTCAGAGAGCAAGGACCTTTACATTGGCGGAATTGATGCAGTTTCATTAATTAAATTTGATTGAAAGAGCTATTTGAGGAGGTGCAACGTTACATTAAATTCCATTGCAAACACACTGTAGGAGAAAAATCAGATTCTAACGTATTATTTCAATTGAAAGCAAATTCCGAGAACAAATGTCCACTGTTTTTCAAATATCCATAAATCGATAAACACGAGTCATTGCCCTCAAGGAGGAAAAGAAACAAATGTCGTCTGCACTTTATGGACACAAGAGATACAGACTGAATATCCAGTATGAACAAGAAGCAAGTGTCGGAAAAAAGAGATGATTTCTTACTTTTCCTTGTGAACCAGAAGCCAACTTTCCTGAAATGTAGTTTTTGTTCACCCATCAAACTCTCTTTTCCAGGTACACGCTTTTCATTGCCACAAACACGTCACGTGTATTCCTCCTTTATCTTCATATACTTCTACTTCACTTGTAATGCCCATTATTCTGTTGCATACCCTTCCAATGACCATCTCCCTTCAACCTCCTATTTTGCAGTTGCAATGTGTATCACACCAATTCCCCGCTCCTCCTAATTTATCTGATTTTCCTTTTCATTTCAGTGTACAACTAGAAAGATGGAAGCTGCTGATTCTTATGTTGCTAATTTCTATCGGTAAATGTTGAAATTGAAATTCCAAACCCCCATTAGGAACAGTCAATAGGTTGATGCACAGTGAACGGGATGGCACTTGCTCCCCATGCTACCGAGACAAGTTGTTTTTACCGGCGTTTCTGTGATTATGCTTAATCAAACATCCACATCACAAATAGAACAAATCTTACCAATCCTCTTGGGAAAATTGCTTAAATATGCCATGTGCTATATTTTCTCTCATTATTGTTTCAGATAATCTTCTAAAGTCAATTTGTGTTGAACGTGTGTCCCTGAATTGAGGTTCAAGATGGTAGCTTTCCATCACATTCGGTAGAGGTGTTGGAGATGAAAAATCAACTTTCGTTTTGATAGTTACTTTCAAAACACACGAAAAATATGTCCCACTAAAATAATAAGATGTTTTATGGTTTAACATTTCGCTTTAGCTCTCATAAAAGTAAGACATTTATGAATGAGTGTGACCCCAGCCGACATAACATTGAGGATTTGTTCCCTATCATTTTCAATTAGTTGTTTTCAGGGGATTGAATGTGTGATGTCAGAGGTACTGGGTTCAACATTTTTATGGCGCGTTATCACAAAGTTGCATGTCGTCCATACTGAGGAACCTTTCCAATAAATAAAGTTCATTATTTCTAATTCAATGTTCATAGCCTAATACATGCGAGTCTACTGAAATAATTACTTCATTATTCTGGTTAAAATCAGATGATTTATCATCTTCCAGAAAGGGTAATATGGAAATCGAAAGCTTTGGAGAAACTCAGCAATTCTCGCAGCATTTGTGCAGTAGAAACAGATTTAACTTCTTGATTCGAAAGTAGCATTTTGACACAAAAAGTTCATATTACTTCGAATATGTTCAAATTCAGTTTCATTTTATGTATGTTCTGATTTGCTGTGGTCTAATCATCTCCATCATTTCCTCTTCTCATTGTAGATTTATTTCATTCCGAGTGTTTTTCTTTTATTGACAAGTCTAGATGTTGAAATGATCCCAAAAATGCAGGCTGTTGAGCCAATGTAACTTGTGTCACATGGGAGCCTGCTTTTTATTGAAGTTAGAAAAAACGAGTAGTTTGTTAATTTCTCTTAAATGGGGAATCTCAGGAAATCCATTTAATTTGAAATAGAATATAGAGCATTACAGCGCAGTACAGTCTGTTCCGCCCACAATCTTATGCCGACCTGCAGAACTAATCTGAAGCCCAACTAACCAAACATTATTTCATTCTTGTTTTTATGCCTATAACTTGACAATTACATGCCCTTAAAATTGTAGAGTCAACTGCTATTGCAGGCAGTGCTTTCCACTCCTTTACTACTCTCTAAGTAAAGAAGCCATCTCTGGCATCAGACCTATATCTATCACCCCACAATTTAAAGCAAAGTCACATCGTGTTCGCCATCGCCATCCGTGGAAAAAGGCTCTCACTGACAAACTTATATAACCCTCTGATTATCAAATATGTCTCAATTAGGTCGTCGAAGAACAAATTAAGTAAATTAAGAACAATTAAGTCTCTTGAACAAAGTCAATCTCAAGTCCCTCAGCCTTTTCTTGTAAGACTTTCTCTCCCTACCAGGCAACATCCTACTCAATCTCCTCTGAACCCTTTACAAATCTTCCACATACTTTTTTTTTAGATTAGATTAGACAACGCACAGTGTGGAAACAGACCTTCGGCCCAACAAGTCAACACCGACCCGCCGAAGCGCAACCCTACATTTACCCCTTACCTAACACTACGGGCAATTTAGCATGGCCAATTCACCAGACCCGCACATCTTTGGACAGTGGGAGGAAACCGGAGCACACGGAGAAAACCGACGCAGACGCGGGGAGAACGTGCAAACTCCACACGGTCAGTCGCCTGGGTCGGGAATTGAACCCGGGTCTCAGGTGCTGTGAGGCAGCAGTGCTAACCACTGTGCCACCGTGCCGCCCACTTCTTATAATGTGGTGACCAGAACCGTCAACAATATATCAAATGGGGCAGCACCAGATTTTTGTACAGCTGCAGCATGATTTATTTATAATGACACCATGCTCCCCTGGTTCCGAAAGCATTTAGTATATGTCTCTGATTCATTACACGAAGATGCTATTCATTCAGCCCTTCGCATCTGATCAAGCTCAGACTGAGCTGTGTCCCTTCTATCTCTGTCCTGAACTGTCCCTATCGTCCTGTACATTTGCTTGTTACATAATAATTCAACTATCTTCTGCAATTCCATGATATGACTTGATTCTGCATTCTCTCTGTGTATGCAGTGCATGCAAACTATTTAACGCTTTGAAGGTTCCCCTCCTGTTTATTTCGTTTATTTTACAAATTGAATAGTATGTGTTGCCACTGGCTCTTCATTCTGTCATTATTTGGGACACGTTATTTTCTCGGTCTATCCTCAACAAACCTGGTATGATTTTGAATAGTTCAACAATATCTTCTTGAAATCTTCCTTTTGGCAACCATGACCCAAATTCTGCATTCCATACATTTGACTAACATTCCTCCACCCTGTGAATCATTTCTGCAAACTCTCTTGGTTCCTTCACATCCTTTGTGGTGGCTAGATGTAGGCAGAATATTTCACATGGGTGCATAATCGCTGTTAATCATTAGTCTTCCTAATCTCCTTGTTTTCTTGCTGCATTTCGTTCTTGACGAAGTTGACGTTGAGTAGAAAGAAAATGTGGATGTTGACGGGAGGAAGCATGCATCGTGAGGAAAAGAAAGTGATCGAGAGTACAAAGCTGAGAGAGGGACGCAAGAGAAATGGGAGACAGAGAAGAGTGTGAGAATTTGTTTATGAGATGGAGAGAGAATGTGGTTGAAGTGATAAAGCAATAGAGAAAATTGGATTATTGACTAAAGTAGTTTTACTTCCCGAAATCCTTTGGAAGCTTATGTGCGATCTAGTCATTTGTACAGTGAATGCATGATAGTGTAATATGTTTAAATTAAGAGTCCTACGTCACTTCTTTTAACACAGAATGTCGGAGGAATTACTGTTCACAGATCTCAGCAAACATACATGTTAATGTCTCTGACTCTATAATCCATGGGTTTAAAAGATAAAGGTAGGTGAACGTATCACATTTGTCTTCGCAGTCAGGTCAAAACATTCAAAAGTCATTGCTCTCAATCAAAATGATGTGAAGAAAAGATTCGCTGAGATTGTACTGAAGCGTATTATGAGTTACGATACAATGTCGCCTTTATTAATGCAATGAGAGGAATGTATTGTGATCTCGGTCTGAAGACAAACCTGATGGGTTCATGCGCTTTGATCAATAAACCTCCACTTCTTCTGTGTAATCAATTGGAACCACAGACCTTCCCTAACTGGCAGCACTTCCACCGGAGGAAATATCAGCATAGAAAGAGAAAAAACTATTGATTTTTTTTAGCGGGTGGCAGCAGGATTGCGTGTGTACAAAGCAGCAGAATCATCTCATCTCGCCTGTGAAAAGTAAGCATCCATCATCCCCCCTCATCGCAAACCTCGCTGGAACAATTTCAGTTTTGTGGTAATTAATCCAGACGAGGTATAATTGTGGAATAAAATGCTGTACATTGAAAGGAATTGACTGGAGCTATTTGTTTAGTGACTGTGATCAATGCCATTCTCAATGAAATCTTGTCACAGGAAGAAGGAAGCAGATTGGACAGTACTCAATGAATGGCAAAACAGTTGGCTGTTTTGGATATTCACTTAGAGGGTGCTTCTCTACAGATCCCTGAATGTGACTGGAGTAGTTAATAGTTAATGAAACAGGGACAACACGAATAACCTTTATTTATTGAGATATAGATTGTAATAATTATATATCACTTTGTTTAGGCCAAGGTGGAATACAGTGTGCAGGTCTGTGTTTTACATGACAGGAAGGATGCGATTGCATCTGAAGGTGTACAGAGGAGACTGGCAAGGATTTTCCATGTAATGGAGCATATCAGCTTTAAAAGAGGTTAGATAAACTCGTGTAATTTCTCTCGAAGCAGAGGAAGTTGAGTGGGTGAGTAATTCAGGTATAAGCTTGTCAGTTGCATGGACAGGGTGAATGTTGTCTCTTTTCGTCTTTCAATGACAAACAAGGGATTTCACTTATAAAGTAAAGCATCTTCCTAATAGTGTGAAACCAGAGAACTGAGAATGGAGAACATGAAAATGGCAGAACTATAAAACAATTCATTCAGTTCCGTCTTCACAGAAAACGACATGAAGCAAAAAACAAAAGGAGAATACCTAAGTGTGTTTAGATTAGATTAGACTTACAGTGTGAAATGAAATCAAGTGGCATTAGTAACTAAACTGATTTGGACAAATAATTGCCACTAAATTAACGGGCACAGACAAAGTTAACATGAATTTATGAAATGGGTATTATTTTTGAGAAAACATCTTTTATACAAATTATGGAACAACAATCGATGGAATGCATTTGGATTTTCGGGATGATTTTTGATGGAATCCCAAACCTGGTGTGTAAAGTAAATGTATATGTAATTAGAGACAACATATAAACATGGTGGTGTAATGGCAGACCTGACAAGAACCAGTGAGTAGGCATAAATGGATGCTTTTGGAGTGGAAGGCTCGTCAAGTATCATTGAGATTAGTGCTTGGGTGTCAGCTGCTCACAATACACATCAAACATTTCGCAGTGGGAATGGATTGCAATGTTTCTAAATCCTTTGTTGGAGCACAGCTGGGATTATGAGTGAGTGAGGAGGATTGAGAAAGGCTCTAAGGTGACTGCGACAAGTAGAGTGAATAGGCAGACATACGGCAGATGAGGAACAATTGAATTAGATGTTACTTTGTACATTTTGATCTATAATGGGACTTGCAAACCCAATTATTTCTTTGCTTCCTTCTGCGCAGGCTAGTGCATGCAAGGCAGCGAGCTCTGAATCCAGAAGTCAATACAAAGAGTGGCATTGAGATACTGACGAGTATACATAGACCACCAAGTGGGTCGCTTTTAAACTGAAAAGCATCTGAATCTCCTTGTACATCAGTCAATGATAGCAATATCGCAGGAACATAAATTCGTTAGGATAATAGTTGGTGCATTGATCTTCAGTTAAGGAGGAATTGATGACAGGAATAAGAATGTCTTACTGCAGCTCTACAAGCCCTTAGTGAGACCTTATCTCGAACGTTGTGCAATATTGTGTACAGTTTTGTCTCGGTACCCAAAAGAATAGAAAAATCTGGCATTGAGGAAGTGCAGTGCAGGATGACCGGATTGGAACTTTAGAATGACAGATTTGCTGTGGGAGCAGTGATTGGGGCGACTGGGCATATATTCCATGGCTCAGTGGGGAGCACTGCTGCCTCACAGCTCCAGAGACCAGGGTTGATTTCCCGTCTCAGGCGACTGTGTGTGGAGTTTGCACATTCTCCCCGTGTCTCTGCGTGGGTTTTCTTTGTGTGTTCCGGTTTCCTCCCACAGTCCAAAAATGTGCAGATTAGGTGAATTGGCCATTCTAAATTGCCCTAGTATTAGGTAAAAGGGTTAATGTATGGGATGGGTCTGGGTGGGTTGCGCTTCGGCAGCTCGGGTGTGAACTTATTGGGCTAAAGAGCCTGTTTCCATAGTGTAAGTGAGTAAGTAATCTAACCAAAATGAGTGTTGAGCTCAGTGAAATACACAAAGCTCTGACAGGGTGAGGCAGATTGGAAGCAGGGGTGATAATTCTCCAGGCTGGGATGTCGAAAGCAACTGGTATTACGTGCAGGCAGGCTACACTGCACTGAGATGAGAATAAATATATTCACTCAGAGACTGGTGAACCTGGAGAATTCTCTGCAACATAAGGCTGTCGAAGGGAAGACACTGAACAGAAATAAAGATTTCTAAACTCTGAAGGGATGGGAGCGAGCAGGTCTATCGTGCACAGATGGCGATCAGGCATTACGATATTGAATGGGGGAGGACATTTTATTCACGAAATAAAATACAGCGGTTCCTATTTAGTAGTTTCTGATTGTTAATCATATACATGGACACGTACATCGTGTGCTAAAAGTGCACTGAGGAGATGTTCAACCATGAAGTCGAATGTCGAGGCTTAATGTGTTGAATAGTCTAATACTTTCCGGTGTTGCTGTGTTGTCTGTGGGAAATCTCTGCAAATGTTGTCATAAGCTGTCTGATGTTCTGGACCATGTCTCTGCAGTCTCAACAGGACTGTGTTTGCTATTCCTTTTGAGACACTGAGACTAGTGGCAGGTGTTCTGTTCGATTTTAGCTTTTAAGACCTTGCAGCGATTTGATACAATTGAGTGTCTTTCTTGGCAGTTTCAGAGACCATTGAAGAGTTTATCACATGTCTGTCTGCCTTCTCTCACTTTTTGGTCAGACCAGGAAAGCACTAGAGATTTGTTACCTGAAAGTACATTGCTCAGTCAAATTGATATTCTTAATCGATATTTATTTTAAAGTCAATATGACTGACACCAGATTTTTGATCACGAAATCTGATTGATTTTTCTTTTTTGATTTGCACCAACTCCTCGGGTCTGGATTAGGAATCCAGTGACATTTGCAAATCTGCACCATCTCCACATGGAGACCTGTTGGAAACGACACTGAGCAGGTTATTTCTGTGCTGCTTCACCGCTCTGTCAAAAAGAACTACTTCCAACTTGACTGTCCGGATCGGACTGAGGAAGTGGTAATTGGTCGAATTGTAATTATTCTCATTGTAGGTGACTGGACATACCTAGCAAATTTTACACATTACCAGGTAGATGTCAGAGTTGGAGCTGGTCTGAAACAACATCCCCAGGAGCATTAATTGCTGTGCGACGTAATTGTTCAGACCTAATTCAGGAATGGCGTCAGGACCTAATGTATTATCATATCTGTTGTGTTGAGCTGTTTTGTCATGTCATGTGCAGTCAATTGAATTGGGTGAAGAATGGAGTCTTTGATTCTGTGGACATCATGAAAGGGGCGAGGTGGATCATCCATCAACACTTCTTCCTGAGGGTGGTTCAGATACTGCACCTTTTTTTTATATACTGTTGAGTACGGCTGTTACATTATATAGGTTGGGAATATTTGTGCAGCCCTCTTCTCGAGTGAGTTATTAAAAGTTTTCCAACATTATTACGATTGGATGTGGCACAAATGCGAGCTTCGAGCTGATTTGTTAGTTGTGGAAACGTTTCGCCCTCTCTGTCAAAAGTTAGTTCTTCTGTTTGGAATGTAAGCCTTTCAAAGCTGTCGCATTAACGGGTTCACATGATCCTGACACCACCACATGAATACCCAATTTGAGGCTCATTCCCAGCAGTGCAATTCTACTGCCTGTCGTTAGTTTACCCTGAGCTCCTTCACCCATCAGCTCTGTACTCAGTGATATGCATTGGTTTCTGATGCAGTCACACTTTCATTTTAATATTTTCATTCTGCTGAGGTTCTCTCCACGGTGTAACTCTACCAATTTCTTTCATTCCAGAACACACTCCAACGTAATTTTCTGATTATTATGTCTTCTAGAAATGCTGTTTTCGCTGTTTACAGTGAATGTGTTCCCCTTTGTTTCTCTTCCTGACTATGATTAAGAGTTCAGTAGTGTCAGTGATGCCAGTCTTATTTCAGAACCAATGCATTTGCGCACCTTATGGTATTGTTCCCTTCCCGGTGTATGGCGCTCCATGTTGGACTGGTCGTTTGAGCAGCTGTGATACATACATTTGGAACTTGTTCAAAAGCAGAAATTGCTAGAGAAACTAAGCCGGCGTGGCATCAACTGTGGAGTGAAAACAGATTTAATCTTTCCTTCGAGTGACCCTTATTCAAATCTCCCAGTTTCTCCAGCAAGTTAAGCTTTTGCTTCAGATTGATAGGATTCAGATTTCATTGTTTGATTGAAAACATATTCTAGGCTAACATTTTCTAGAGCAACTAAGCAGGGCTGATATCATCTGTGTAGACAGGAAACAGATTTAACATTTCAAATCCAGCGTGATACTTCTTCTGAACTGAAAAGGAATGGAAATTTGTCTAGTTAATACCTTTAGAGTGGTAAAGGAGGGATGACGGAAGGCAAATGTCATGGAGACCGAATGCAAAGCACAAATCGGCTTTTACTTGAGGTGAAAGAGAAACATATGCAAACACAGTGTAAATTCTCTTGTGTATGGGACAAGTGAAATTTTGCTTGATCCGAAATGTCTTTTTTGGGTTGCAAAGAAATGAAACGTGAGTCAAATATCTGGCGTTCCTACTTCTTAATATCAGTTTTCAATTTACTCGACAACTATAACGTCCTGTCTTCCGCGTCTCTCTTTCCTTAATCGGACAGAGCTGTTTGGTCACATTTTCCAGTCCACTGGGATTCTCCATGACTACAGTGATTCCTGAATGATCACCAACAACACCTTCACCATCTACTGAGCTTTCTCCTTAGAACTAGAACGTGTTGTACATCCAGTCTGGGTGATTTCTCTGCATTCAGGACTTTATGCTTCCTCAACACCTTCTCTTTAGTGATGGTCACTACACTCACCTCTGCATCCTGACGCTCTCGAAGATCTGTCAGGCAGCTGGTGTCTTGGACCATGAAGACTGATGCAAAAGTATCTATTCAAGTCCTCCTTTAACTTCCCTCTCTTCCACGTTATTTATCTAAATCTCTCGTGCAAACCTCTGTTATATTATCAAAAGGCTAGCGATGCTATTTTATCCTACCCTGCCCATTGCTTTCATTTATTATTGTCCATTGGTACTGCAAGTTTTCCTCATTCTCTGGATTGTTCATAATCATCAACACATTGTATGTTTTTGTGATTGGTTAAGTTCTGTCTCTGACTTCCCTTACCATTCAATGTTACCTTGTCTTCTGCTGAGTATATTTTCTCTCCTTGGGACGAATTTAAGCCGTGCATCTGATTTATCTCAAGAAACTTCCAGCCATTTCTGGTCACCGTCTACCCTACTCTGCTCCCCTTTCCAGTTAACTGTGGCCAGCTGCTCTCTTTTCTGCTTGTCGTTCAGTTGCACAAGTGAAAGAATTGACATCCAAGAGTTATCAATAGGTATCAAATGAGAGAGGGAGTTTTCAGAACAGGGATACGGAGAACGATAAGAAGATTAACTAACTGTGCACAAGGAGAGAAAGTAAGAGATAGAATATAGATGAGGAAAAATAAATAAATAAAATAACAAAAAAACTAGGATATCGACAGAAGTGCACAGACTTCCTAGTCCTTTTGGCAATGTCCATGTACTGTGATACTTTGTCGAGTGGATGAATAACAGAGTAATCTGTTCAAGTGTTGTGTCTGCAGCAACATCATTTATCTATAATAATATGACAAACAGCAGTTGTTGACAGAACCCACCAGGACTATATGTTTATTTCCAGGTATAAAGTAGATTAACTGAAATAGTTTCAGATATCAGAAGCAGGAATTTACACGATACATCCTGAAAAAAATGTGAGTGTCGAGCATTGAATTCCAGAAAAGGCGAACGTTAAGACTTCAACACAGAATTAAATGATGTTTTAATGTTTTATAAACGTTGGAAATCTCGTGGATCATGTTTTATTAACTACATCTCCGTTGTACATTCTCAAGGTCTTGTGCACAAATGCACAAACGTATTTATCTGCACAAATGCTGATTGAGCAGTGTGCATTAAATTATTTTCCAACATTCTATTTGTTACATTTCCACGCGTCCTTCATTGTTCCAAATTTGTTCTCTTCTCTCCCTGTACTTTATTTTATACAGCCTGTTAAAAAGTTTTGGTGTCTGGTGGAAGGTACTTTATTACTAGCCATTCTCCACAGACACCGTCTCCTATTCTTTCATGGTCCTTAACCAATGACACACATTCTGTCTGTGACCTTTACATTCCAATGAATTAGGCAATTGTGAATGTAACGTTTACTTGTGGGCCAAGTCCAGAAAATCTGAGCAAAGTATATGCAATCTGTGCAATAAGATGTTTACGGCTTTACAAGCAAATTATTGAAATTTGTTGTGTTAAAGAGACAATATTGCCTCATCAAAGCAGTAAAATGGAAGTTCAGAGAAATACACCTGTGTATTTCTGTGTGTTTTTTCAGAGCAGTTGTGCCAAGACGCTGTTTTTAGATTGAAAGCTGTTGTGATAAAAGAGATTTCAGTGTAGTGACAAAATTTCAATTGACTTTTAGGAACGCATTTACATGGATCATTGCATGTAGATCACGCAAAAGATTAAGTCAGCCTGCGTAGAAAAAGCTTCACCTTTCTCCTTTCGATCTAACATTATTAGAGTAAATGAATATTGGCAATAAAACCAATAGCAGGCGATGTCAACATCCCACCCAGATCAGGTATGATGGTTACGTTAAAAGTGTTATTGTGAAAAACGTTAATGGGAGCTTTTGTTCAATGACTGTGATTGATGTCAGTCTCCATGGATCCGAAATGTGTCACTAGAGTACTTCCCTATTGTTATAAGAGGTGGCTTCTTTAATGTCTTATCATACTGTATCAGCGGCAGCGGCATCCTCAGCACGATTGAGATCAGCAACTCCAGAGAGAGGGAGAGATCAGAATTTGAGAACTAGACCGGAGTGTTCCAAAATGGATGAAAATCTGATAACATTAGACTGGAATGTTGCATCAATGGTCAGGGGTTTATCCTGGGGTCTGTACTATATTTCTAAGGATTGGTTATGGTTATCTTTTCGGATAGAATGTGTACTGATGATTATTCAGGCAGGATACTATCCTGTCCTCGCCATTGTTGGTGTTCCTGGTAAGTCTATCTCTGACATTTAACAATTCTGTAAATCATTTTGAACGCAATTGCTATTTCTATTATCTTTATTTGGCAAAACAATTGCAAGCTATTTTATTACCTTTGAATCACTAAGTCAACGCCAATTCCATGTAATGCATATCCTTCACTTACACGCACAAGGGAGGAACAAAATGCTCACAACTAGCGTGGCCAATTTGGATGTACGATGATTTTACTCCATATTCCCTGCATCACTAAATTTGTCCATTACTACCTCCACAATATTCTCAGTCTTCATTTCTACTTCTTCTTGTCACTCTCCAAGCAACAAATAATTTGGTCATACACGTATTCACGCCACTTTCTGGAGCTATACCAGTTAGAAACTGTGAAGCTCTTTGGATTCTAAAATGAGGTGGACAAAGCTTTATATCTTCTCTTTCAGCATAAAGTGTGACCTCGGACGGGGCATACGACTGTGCTGTCAGCGCCTATAAAGATGACAGTTTCATTCAACCATTGTCATCTTAGGACTCTCCGAATAAGAGAGGTCAGCATGGATATTATCTTCTGGATGGAGTGATTTAATGTATTCACACTGTCACGGAGTGTATTCTGCCCGTAACTGAGGGGAGTGCAATAGCTCTATCTCCACAAAGGAAGACACAGAAAATGTGCCAGAAATTGTCCCCGACAGAGTGAGTGGTGAATATGAGAAACACTGAGATTAGAAATAATAAAGAAAAACTGTCCAAAGACTAATTGAATTGACGCTTGGCTAAGATGCTGCACTGGAAGCATCCCATCACCGAGCGTTCAGGGAGGTGGCAATCGAGTTAATTGCAGAGCAATAGAGTCACACAGAGCTGAAGCAGACCCTTTAATCCAATCAGTCTCTAATAGCCATTGTCCGAAACTAACCTAGACCCACCTGCCTGCGCTGGCCCATATCCCTCCAAACCTTCCCAATTATTTATTTTTAAAAATGTTATACGACAGAATTATGTGACATCCTTCAAATTTCTTTAGATTCTGGAAATGCTGGCTCCTGAAAACTGTAAAACAGCTATTGTATTCTGAAATGTTTAAAACAGGAGTGGGTGGGAAATCTGAACAGAACTAAATATTGGACAACTTGATGTTAATTTTGAGG
Organism: Hemiscyllium ocellatum; assembly: GCF_020745735.1. NCBI lineage: Eukaryota > Metazoa > Chordata > Chondrichthyes > Orectolobiformes > Hemiscylliidae > Hemiscyllium > Hemiscyllium ocellatum. The sequence goes on from NW_026867608.1 coordinate 751,903, forward strand.
AAAGTCTGTGAATATTTTCGAAAGAATATGATAAACAGTCACGTGGGATATCAGGGTATGAATTGGCAGAGTCAGCTTAACTCCACGAAAGGGAAATAATCTTTTAGACACCTGTGGAGATTGTCGTAGTTGTTTCTTCAACAAATGTAAAGAAGTGGGAGTGTTCCATTTGATTTTACAGAATAATTTCCCATGGTTGCCGACAGGTGAGCGCAGTTCAATGGATAAGGCGGAATGTACGAAATATATTGAGAATTATTTAGTGGCGAAAATACGGAGAACAGCACCCTCGTCAGGACTGAAGTCAATATCTCATGGGACATCACATGAATCAGTGTTTGGACCACAGCAATTTGAAAGGCAGATAAATGAATTGGCTGTGAGCAGCAAACAGTAGCCATTTCATTCCGGAATAATTAAATGTTGTGAGGTTCAAAAGGACCAGGATCTCCTTGATCATGAGTCACCAAAAGACAGTACATATCTGGGTATGAGTAGTTAGTGCAGTATTTGGTGTATTGTCCCTCATTGTAAGTTGATTGCATAGGTAAAGCGACCTTCCTCCAATAATCGGAACTTGATGAGCGTTTATTTTGGGCACTGTGCACAGATTTGACTTCAAGGTTTGTGCAAAGATTTGTCGCTTGGGTGTCAGCTACCATGGTCGTGTGCATGTTTATCGAGCTGAGGAATTTATTTGCAGACGTTTCCACCCCTGTCTGGGTAATATTTTCAATGTTTTACCGCCTCCATTGAAGCGTTGCTGCATTGTGTCTTCTGGAAATTATTTCGTTAAGTTACTGCAGCATCCGGTTGCCGGTTCCATTTGTTCATTGTAGTTGCCAGTGTAATGGGTATGGGTCTCTGATTATTCATGGAGTCCGTGGATGAGCGCCGTGATTGTCAGAATTCTCTGGATCTCCTCGGTTTAGCTTGTCCTGCCATCGCTGTACTATTCCAGTCTAATTTGTAGTTCTTGTCAACTGAATGTATGGCGACGAAGGACAACTGGTCGGTGCGTTCAGTCGCTCTACTTGATCGTGGATGCGGATTGGTTATTGTCTCCCTGTTTGACTTGTATAGTGTTCTGCATAGTCTTTGCCTCGTGTCTTTGAAATAGTCTTACACGTGATGTATTTCGGTTCCTTTGTTCGGGAATGTTGTTGTCTGAGCGTAGCTTTATGGTCTATTATGAATCCCAGGTTTCGAATGCTGTAGGTTTGATTTTGTTTTTAGGGAATGATCCCCTTTCCACCGACACAGATGTTAGTGCCATGAGGAGAGAGTGAAGAAAATGAGTGCTTAATGTGTAGTGCTGTGAAAGAAGAAGAGATATTTACTCCAAAAGTTGCGTGTTTGTCGGGATCATGTATTTCCAAAAGAGACATTGATAAGGTGAGAAATTCAATACGATACTGAGGATTGATTGTCACGTGTACCCTAGTACCGTGAAAAACAAACATTGCTTGTGAGCAGGATAGGCAGATCATGGTAATCAAAAATATATAGGCCATAGGGTGAATAAACATTTGAGCAGAGTAAGGCACACAAGTTATACTGCACAGGACGTGCACGAGACAAGACCAACATGTACAATGCCATCATGATTTTAAGTTATACACACATTCATTAGTCAAATTCGGATTTCCTAATATTACGTGGCTCTGTGAGTTCCATGGCTATTGAGAGAGAGGTAGAAGCTCTGAATGAACTCTCCCGACATTAATGTGCACTCGGTGTATGTCAACCTGCAATGAGTGTCATGGTTTTTCACAGTCCTAACAACAGCCAGAATAACTTCCTTCTCAAACAGTTAGCTACTTCCACTGGCCTCTGACCAACATAGAGAGTCTGTTTCTTGACGATTTAAGATGCCTCCTTGAAGATTCACAAAACATATTGTTTCCCTCCTTACAGCCAGCAAAGCACGTTAAAGATCTCGTGTGTACCACGAGCAGTGGAGGCGCAAGGAAGAGCGTGAAACAATCTGTCTCCCTAGCCACTGCTCCCTTACCTGTGAATGTCTCCTGGCTGCGACTCTATCTGAATTCTCTTTGCTTTTTTTTTCCCTCTCCGGGATTGGAGAACAGTTTGTGAGAATACGTGTCTAATTTTTCCTTTTTGCCAAGGCGTGTGCGTATGTTAGTTTTCTTGACTGAAATTGTTCATTCCTAATAGTCACTGGATCTATTATTCTGTCATGTTTTCCAATCGCGTTAACTAATCCCAAAATACCATTTATTTATTTGTATTTTATCTATAGCACTTAAATAAATGATGTTTTGCTTAACACTGAGTAGTTTGAAAAGTCACATTTCCTTTTAACAGCCAATTCACGTTTACCTTTTAAATACAAAAAAAAGGTTCTAGACTGTCGACATGATGTATTCTTGAGGGAATCTAGTCTCTAAAAATAGAGTTTGTATCTTTCTGTGTAATGGGCTTGAGGCACTGAATGGACTATCGCTCTTTTTGTCCAAATGTCTCAGATGATTGAAGGCGCCCTCATGTTCCTTTGAAGTGAGCGTGAGTTGCAGATTCATCTCAACATTTTTTTATCAGTGGAATCGTGCGGTGCATAGCAGGACTGTTACATGAATGTTAAGCGCACTTTAAGAGCACAAGCTTTAATATTGCCCAGGTCGTACTCCACGTGGACTCAGAGAGCTCCAGGAGTTAAACGATAAAACATTGATCTGAACATTGTGCGACCTTCAATGACAAGCTCCACTTCTGATCGTAAGGTTGTGGAAAGATATTGATGAAGCGATCGAAGATGTTCCGTCCGAGAATGCTACCATGAGGTCTACTGCAGAGCTGACCTAGTTCTGGGAGTATTGACATCCACAACCACAGACACGTTTCTTTGTGCCACGTTTGACACGAACAAGTGGGTAGTTGACATTGATTCCCATTCATTCCAATTTGTTTCGCTCTTTGACGTCATCTTCAGTCAACCATTGCCTTGGTATCAGGGTCAGTCACTCTTAATTGAACCCTTGTGTAGATGTTTTTAGTTCATAGAAGTAGGTCATGCTATAGGGGTTGGGAGTGCTTTCTTCAAATACAAAGAGTGGTGAAAGTCAGGAATTCTCTATTGGGGAGCTAACACACTGAAAATATGTGAAGCAGATATAAATGGATGTTGAGTTGTCAGAGAGTCGAGGGCCATAAAGAATGGGACATTAGAAGCCATTTAAGATCTGGAGCGGATCAGCCAATACCATATTAAATGGCAAGGCTGGATTTGGGACAAAAGACCTCGTCCTGTTTCAGATGTTCTCGCATTCTGTTTTTCTAAATTAAGCGGGTGCTGTTATCCTGGAAGTTCTGTTGTTGAATGTTGTAATCAGGGAGTCCAGAGGATTTTATGAACCATCCTTTTGCGATGTATGAAGGCTGTATTTGTAGTGAATCAGAATCTGCAAAATGATCAACAAATGAAGCGAATTTTGCAGAGAGGGCAGGAAAAGATAAGAGGTCTCTTTCATTCTCAGACTGGGTTTTTCAAATATATTTGATAAATGACCCTGAACGGTGTGTAACAGTCTACAGGAGCCCAGATTTGTTTCTGTGCATCAGACTTTATGAGTGACCTCGAACTGCTCCTGTCTCGCAGGATTGAGCAGCTGAATAGAACCAGGAACATAGAACCGAGGAACAGGAATGTGTCAGTTGACACTTTGAGCCTTTTCCACTTTGAACTTAGATTGTGGCTGATCAGGTTGTGTGCTCAGCCCAACTTTCTTGCGTAAATCCAATTTTCCGTTCAGAACTTGCATATCAAATACGTAACTCACGCAACTTTGAATTAACGTTAGTATAGAGGCAAGGCAAACATCTACGCAAGAGGATTACATTCCTAATGTTCTTTTTGATTTTCGCCATCTCCCTCTTATACAATCAAAACTGCATGCAGCACAGAAACAAACCCTTTCGTCCAGCCTGTCCACGCCGAATCGATAGAAGAATGTGAGGACCACAGATGCTGGTGATTAGAGTCGAGAGTGTGGTGTTGAAAAAAGCACAGCAGGCCAGGCAACATCCGAGGAACGGGAGAACCGACGCTTCGGTCATCAACCGTTCATCAGAAATGAGGCTTGTGCGCAGGGATGCTGAGAGATAAATAGCAGCGGTATGGGGCATTTGCCCTAATCATTTTCCCACGTTCACTATTTCCCCTGACAGCACTTTCCGTACAAGCACAACTCTCCACATGAAAAAGTTGTCGCTAATATATTTTCTAAATCTTTCCCTTCTTAGCTTCAACATATGCCATGTTGTTTTGGTCTTCACTGTGTTGGGAAACAGGCTGTTGTCGTGACTTTATAAACCTTTTTAATGTCACTCCTCTGCCTTCGACTCCAGGGCCCAAGCCTCTGCCTCTCACTGTAGCTCAGTCTCTCTAGTCCTTGAACATACTTGTCAATCTTTTCTGCACCCTCTCAAGTATAACAACATTCTTCTTTTAGTAGAGCCAACGTAATTGTGTGCAGTATTCTTCAAGTGGCCTCACCAACGTCCTGAACATATGCAATATGCCACAGGAGCTCCTATAGCCAAATGCATTCATCACTTCTCTCTCTACCTGCGACTCTACTTGCACGGAATGAAACACCTGCTACGCTCTTCTCTTTATTGAGCAAGTCATCACTGCCTCAGCAGTCACCATATAATTTCTGCTCTAATTTTCCTTCGAAACTACAAAACCTCATATTTATCGAAATTAAACTTCAACTGCCACTTCATGTCTCATTCGCCCATATGATTTTCGTTCAATTCTACTCTGAGGTAATCAACTTCACCGCCTGCTGCACCACCATTTCGATGTAATTTGTAAACTTACTAACCATGCCTCTGATATTCACGTTCAAGTAGTTTATATGAATAATAAAATACAGTGATATCTGTACAGATTTATGCAGCACACCGCTGGTCACAGGCCTCTATTCTGAAGAACAACGCTCAACATTGAAGTCAATTTTCAATCCAATTGGCTCGCTCCCTCTGGATCCTTTACGACCTACCGTTACGAATCTGTCTACCAATCTGAACATTAGAACAGTTTGCTGAATTTCGACCAGAAAATGTCTGCCACAGTGCCTTCATCAATCTTCTTTGTCATCTCTTCAAAAATCCCAATCAAATTAATGACATATCATTTCCACAGCCAACCCATGTTGACTGTCCCTAATCAGTCCTTGCTTTTCGAAATGCAGATAAATTAGAATTCACCGCCCCCCACCCCCGCCCCGACAACAGCCACCACTGACCTCAGGTTCACGTGTCGATCTTTCCCTGATTGGTTTTGCCACTGTTTCCTTTTCTCGTCCTATCCTCCACTGATCACAGCAACAGGTGTGACATAGGTCTCAGACTGTCTTAGGGTCAATGTTAGGAACAAGTCAACACGTTTCTTTAATCTACTTTCTTTAACAAAATTACTAAAACTACATTGAAAGATGAATGACAAACAATATGGATATTTATGATTTGGAGGTGTTGGTGTTAGTTTGGGGTGGACAATATATAAAAAAAATCACATAACACCAGGATATAATCCATCAGGTTTATTTGGAAGCACTCGCTTCTTCAGAGTCTGTTTCTTATGATTCTGCTCCACAACATTCTACGTCAGAATGTTGTGGAGCAGAATCATAAGAAACAGATTTTATAGCAGCAGGATTGCAGTGTCACGAAATGTAATATTAAACAAATATGGATTAAAATTTTCAACTTTTTGAATGGCCAAGATAGTTTATGTTACTGCATACTCTTTATCGGATGTGAAAGTTTCGGTAGCATTTACCAGTTACTGAGGATCATAGATGCAAGAAATGTCGTTTGTTGAGAATCCTGAAAGATCAAATGGATCAGTTGGAGCGAGGGTTATATGCAATGTAGTATTTATGAGACATAATATGTGTGTCTGATGGCAGTTATAGAAAGGAAGAAAACCGCAAATGCAGTCACGCAGATGGGTGAGCTCGAAGAAAGTTAGGAGAGGTAGGTGGCAGTGGTCTTCTGTGGTTATCGCCATTTCAACCAAGTAGTAAAAAGTGAGATCAGCAGATGCTGGGATCTGAGCTGAAAATGTGTTGCTGATTAAAGCGCATCAGGTCAGGGAGCATCCAAGGAACAGGAAATTCGACGTTTCGGGCAACAGTCTGATGAAAGGCTGTTGCCCGAAACGTCGAATTTCCCGTTCCTTGGATGCTGCCTGACCTGCTGCGCTTTAACCAAAAACACGTTTTCATTTCAACCAAGTACGCTGCTTTGCCTAATATCGGGTATGATGGGCTTTTAGGGATATGTACTAAGTGTCTGTTAATACGCCTTTCTGTAATGCACGAGAGGTACGCCAGGATACAAGCGATTGATTGTGTCAGGGGAACTGTCTAGGCAGAGGCACAGACAGGCATTTCAGTGGCAAGCGGCGAAAATTCGGAATGGTGTGCTGCCTCCCTGCTGTCAGGATCAAGAATGTCTCAGATAGCATGTGGAATGTCCTCAAAGTGGAGAGGGAGCAGGAGTAGGTCAATGAACATATTGGTACCCATGACCTAGGAACGGAATAGAATGAGATTCTGAACAGAGAACATACAAATTTCGGCAGGAGTTTAAAAAGAGGTCAGGCAGGGTCGTGACACCGTGTCACTCCCGGTGCGACGAGCTAGTGAGGTTTGGAATATTTTGATAGAACATATGAATACGTAGCTAAAGAGCTGTTGTATGTTAGAAGCATTCCCATTTTTTGGATTATTGCAATCTTATCATGAGTACAAGTGACCTTTGCAAAAATGATGGACTGCACCTGAATTGTAAAGGAACTAATATACCGTCAGGGAGATTTGCGAAAGAGCTGCTTAGGAGGATTTAAACTAGAAAGGGAGGTGTAGTCGTGGGACTAGGGGAAATACTGAAGCAAGAGATTAATCTGAGACTGGTGCAGGTAAGAAACGAAGCGAGTCAAACAGTCAGGGAAGGCAGGAACAAAGCAGAGAAGACGGTAGGACTGATGAATTAATCTGTCTTTATTTCAATGCAAGACGACCAACTGGGAATCCAGATGACCTCAGGGCATGGATAGGAACATGGGACTGGGATTTCATAGCAATTACAGAAACGTGGCTCAGGTATGGACACGACTGGCACCTTAATGATCCAGGATGCAAATGCGATTGAAATGACAAAAATGGGAACAAGAGAGGATAGGGAGTGGTATATTTGATAAGAATTAACATTACAGCTGTATTGGGGATATTTTAGGAAATACATTCAGTGAAGTTATTTAAGTGGAACTGAGCAATAAGAAAATGATGATCACCTTATTGTCATTGTATTATCGCCCCCCCTCATAGACAGTGGGAAATTGAGAAACAAATTTGTCAGGAGATTTCAGTTATTTGTAAGAATAATACAGCTGTTACGTTAAAGATTCCAACTTTCCAAACATAGACTGGCACTGCACCGTGTAAGGGTTCAGATGGACAAGAATTTCGTCAGTATGTAAAAGTGGATTTTCTGAGTCAGTATGTGGATGTACCTGCTGGAGAATGGGCGAAACTTGACCTCCTATCGTGAAATAAGGCAGGGCAGTTGACTAAGTTGTGAGTAGGTGATTACTAATAACCGTAAATCTAAAATTGTGGTGGAAAATGATAGACCCGACCTCACTGTTGATGTTATAACTTATAGGAAGGCAATTGTTGTGAGTATTAGCAACACTGAGTGCGGATATCCACAGGTGAAGTGACGGCTGGAAAATGGGAAGCATTCAGAAATGAGATAACGAGAGCCTAGATACAGTTTATTCTTGTTCGTGTGATACAAAAAAAGTGGTGAAAAGAATGCTGTATGACTGGAGAAATCGAGGGTTTTGTTAAGGAAAAGAAGGAAGCATTTGTCAGGTGCAGGCAGGAGTGGTCGAATGAATCCTTACAATAGAATAAGGAAAGAAGGAATACTCAAAAGTGGGGAATCAGGAGGGCAAAAAGGGACTGAGGTACCTTTGGCAAGTAGTGTTAAGGAGAATCCAAGGAGTGATTACAAATACATTAAGGGTAAAACGGTCACTAGGGAGTGAATGTGGCCCCTCAAAGATTAACAAGGCTGCCTTTCTGTGGAGCCGCATCAGATGGGGAAGATACTGAATGAGTATTTTGCATCAGCGTTTACTGTGGAGAAGGACATGGAAGGTGCAGAGTGTGGAGAAATAGATAGCGACACCTTGAAAAAAATGTCCATAAAACAGAGAAGGAAGTGGTGGATGTCTTGAAAAGCATTAAGTAAGATAAATCCCCGGGACCTGACAGGTCTAGCCTAGAGCTCTTTGGGAACACAGGGAAGTGATTGTTGAGTCCCTTGCTGACATATTTTTATATCGATAGTCACAGGTGAGGTGGCAGAAAACTGGAGGTCGGCAAACGTCGTACCATTATTGAAGAAATGTAGTAAGGAAAGTCAGAGATCTATAGATGGGTGCGCCTGACGTCGGTGGTGGACAAGCTGTTGGAGGGAATCCTGAGGGCCAGGTGCTACACATATTTAGAAAGGCAAGGACTCATTAGGGAATAGTCAACATGCCCTTTTTCGTAGAATGTCATGTCTCACGAAGTGGATTGATGTTTTGTGAAATAAAAGGAACAATGACGATTCAAGTGTTCAGAGCAGCAGATATGATTGAAATAAACTTAGTAAGACATTCGAATAGTTCCCAATGGAAGACTGGTTGGCAAGGTTAGATCACATGGAATGCAGGAAAAACTAACGAATTAGATACAGAACTGGCTGGAAAGTCGAAGGCAGAGATTGTTGGAAGACAGATTTTTTTTCAGAGTGGAGGGATATGACGAATGGAGTGCCACAAGTCTCGATGCTTGGTCCAATTCTTTTCGGCATTTATATAAATGACTTGCATATTAACATAGGATGTATAGTTAGCAATTTTACCGATGATACCAAAGGCATAATGACACATTATAACGCGATCATAATCAGATGGGTCAATGGTCTGAGGAGTGGCAAATGGAGTTCAACTTAGATAAATGCGAGGTGTTGCTTTTCGGGAAAACAAATCTTGGCGGGATTTAAACACTTAATGGTGAGTCCGAGGGAGTGTTGCTGAACAAGGACACCTTGGAGTTCAGGTTATTATTTAGATGAAAGTTGTGTCGCAGGAAGTCAGGATAGTGAAGAAGGCGTTTGGTTTGCTTTCCTTTAGTGGTTAGCATGTTGAGCATAGGAGTTGAGAGGACATGTTGCCGCTGTAGGACCTTGGTTAAGCCAGTTTTGCAATATTGCGTGCAATTCTGGTCTCCTTCATTTCGAAAAATGTTGTGAAACTTGAAATGGCTCAGGAAAGATTTACAAAGATGGTGTCAGGGTTGGAGGATTTGAGGTGTGTGCAAAGCTAAAAAGGCTGGGGTTGTTTCCCCAGAGTTTCGAAGGTTGAGGGTGACCTCATACAGGATTATAAAAAGTATAAATTACATGTTTAGGATAAATAGAAAAAGTCTTTCCCCTGGAATGGTGGAGTCCAGAACTAGACGTCATGGGTTTAGCGTGAGAGGGAAATGAAACTAGAGATCCCTGAGGAGAAACTTCTTCACACAGAATGTTATGCATGCATGGAATGGGCTGCCATAAAAAAGAGGCGGAGTTGGGCACAATTGCAACATTTAAAATGCATCTGGATGGTTTTACAAACAGGAAAGGTTTGGAAGGATATCGGCCACGTCCTGGCAAATGGGACTAGATTATATTGTAATATCTGGTCAGCATGGATGAGTTGGACTGAAAGGTCTGTTTCCACATTCTACATCTCCAAGAGTCGATGACTTTATGTAGATCCCAAAACATTTTGAAAGTTGCAATCTGACGACACCTTTTAACATCTCACCTCGCATAGGACATTCAAGGTGTGAAGTTAAAATCTTTCTGGGTACCAATATTAGCTCAGACTGATTCTATTCCAAAATTTAAAGTAACGGAATCTTGCATGGAGTCATGCAGTTCTGCAAGTTCAAATTCACCCCACAAACTGATATGTGTGCATTGCAGCAGAAACCCAATGAGTGTATGCGCCTGAGTGTGAGTGTGGGGTTGTATATATATGTGAGAACGTGGGTACCTGTGAGTAAATGTAATCTGGTATAAGTCTGTGAGTGGGTGCATGTGTGCGTGGGAGTGCAGGGTGGTCATGTGTGAGCATATGAGAGTGTGTGAAAGAGTGTCTGTGTGAGTGTGTTTGTGTGTGCGCGTGTGTGCGTGTGTACATATATACAGTGCAATGGGGTCACCTGTAGTATGACATGAACGCAAGGTTCCGTTTGAGTTCATCCCCATGGGAACTGAACTTCGCAATCAGGCTCTTTTCAATCAGTCTGCGATTTACTTGTCCCAAAGTCCGCCTTGTACGATGGCCACCCGAAGATCCGAAGCCAAATGTCCCTTCCTGTAAACATGTTCCTCAATGGGGAGGGAACACTCTGCCTATTGATTCTTGTGCAGTGTACATTCATTGTTTGCTGAAACCTCTGCTCAGTCTCACAAATGTACCATGCTCATGTATCTTTGCATGCAGTGGATGAGATGGACCATGTTGGTCGAGTCATTTGAATGGCTGTCACTTACAAGTTGGATTGTGTACCCAAGTGTAATGGAGGCATCTGTGTCGACACTCTGACACTATAGCAACAAATGAATGGACAGTATGTTTTCTTCTGACATTACCCGGGATATTCTATAGCTGACATTCCTCAGAACATTCTATATACAACATTCTGTTGCCGCAATTCCACAGAATATTCCGGAACCAACATTCTATAACTCATATTCACCAGAACATTCCATCCCTATCATTCCATATCCGACATTCCCCGCAGCATTTTGTTACCAACATTGTCCGGAATATTATATACCCAGCATTACCGAGAAGACTCTATAACTGACATTTCCCAGAACATTCTATACCAAACATTCTCCACCCGACATTCCGCAAAATATTTATAATTGTCATTCCCCAGAAAATTTTATACTAAACATTCTCTACCTGACAATCCCTTGAACATTATGTCACCAAAATTCTCTGGAACATTTCAAAACGGGACTTTTTGCACAACATTTTTAACTAACATTCTCTGGGACGTTCGATACCCGACTTGCCCTTGAACCTTCTGCAACCGACATTCCCTGGAATATTCTGTATCAGACATTACCTGGAACATTGTATAACTGACATTCTCAGAAACATTCAACAACTGACATTCTGCGGAATATTCAACTCCTGACATTATTTGTGAACCGCCGGATACCAGTGAACTGAACAAAGGATAAGATCCCGAAGGAAGAGATCCCGTTCCAGGGAGAAGGAAAAACTGTTCCGAATTCCCGTCAGGTAGTTAAACGGAAGAATACTGCATCCCTTCGTTAACATTTGTTCACGACATCATACCGCCTACAGTTGAGACTAAAACACAGAAATTCCCAACGTTCGCTTTTCTTCATGGAACTCGGAGATAATTCTTCAGGACAGCAACGTTTTCACGCTCCGTATTCTTAACAGGAAAGAACGTGTGCTTGAGTGGCTGAGTGTGTGGGAATAGTTGAGAAGACATTTGTTCTTATGAATTGGGTCTCTGTGTGTTAAGGAAGCGATAGTTTCCTGGTTTTAGAACACATTTTCGTCAGTACTTCAGACCTTCCCATTTGTGTTTTTATTGCTGCTCCATTTGTTTTAATACATCTCTGTGTAAAGTGACACAGTTGAAAGTCTCACTGGAGCCACAATAAAACTGTTCCCTGTGCCTCTGATGTATAATGTGTTGGTTTTATTTTCTTACAGTTAATGTACTGACGATCTACGTCCTGCTTTACAAAGATTGTGGATTGTCTCCATGTGTCAGACGTTACCTGGGGGCGATGGCAGTAGCGGACCTACTGGTCATTATCCTCGACCTGATATTGCGACACATTCCTATTGTTTATGAGGAACAGTTCTATTTCCTGTCCTCCATCCATGTGTGTAATATCCACGCTGTCCTGCTTTATACAGCCACTGACTGTTCTGTCTGGTTCACCGTCACTTTCACTTTTGATCGTTTCTTGGCCATTTGTTCCCAGAAGATGAAAAGTAAATATTGCAGTGAAAAAATGGCAGCTGTGGTTCTAGGAGCAGTGACTGTGCTGAGCTGTTTGAAGAACATTTTCTGGTATTTTATGCTCACAGGTCGGTATCAGCTTGGCAACGTCCCCTGGTTTTGCTTTGTACCATTCTTTATTCGACAATCCCCTGTCTGGATCACAATCGAGTTCATACACCACATTCTAACCCCGGCTCTCCCATTTCTTCTGATTCTGCTGCTCAATATTTTCACCGTCAGACACATTTTAGTGAGCAGCAGTGCCCGCAGGAGACTCCGGGCTCACACCAACGGGGATGCTCAGACTGACACTGAAATGAGAAACCGAAGAAAATCCATCATTTTACTGTTTGTGATCTCAGCCAATTTCATACTGTTGTGGTCAACGTTAATGCTGTATTCTATATGGAAGCGGATGCATGAATTTGGGTTTCGGTCTGTGTCTCTAGATTTCTTTGTGCAGGAATTGGGTTTCATGCTACAGCTCCTCAGTTGCTGCACAAACACCGCAATTTATGCCGTGACCCAGACAAAGTTCAGACAGCAGCTGAAAACTATGCTGAAGTATCCCCTAAACCAAATTCTTCAATCAATTAAATTCACCCATTCATGAATCCATCCGGGATCTTCTCATTTCAGTTCAATGTTGCAGCAATGAATTCTCCTTTCGCTATGGTAACAACCTAAGGGTAGTTCTGGTTTTGCCAGCCTTATCCCACAACGGGTTTGCAGGGACACAGTTCAATGTTTCTCTCAAATTAGGGTCGGGTGAGAAAAGACGCCTTCCCACTAAATGTATTGATTACTTCAAGTTGTAAACAATGAAAACAATCACTAAAACCTGCCGAGCAGAAGAGTGAACCATACAGTTATTTGCGATTGTGTTGAAGAAACTGAGCTGGAGAGAGAGAGAGAAAAAAAGAGAGAGGGAAAGATGGGTAGGGTAGCGGGGATTGAAACAGGCATTGGATTCAAGTCAATGTCCTTGCTTTCATCTCTGCGTTCCACACTGAGATCTAGCCTTCGGCAGAAATCAACTCTTGTTTCAATTCCGCCATCGCCATTCAAGCACATCCGTCTCCCTATCTCGTTCACCATCCCTCACTCTTCCTCATCCCTTCTCTTGCACTCTCTCCCCGTTTTGTCTCGTTCGGTTTTTCCTCATTTCTCTCGTTCCCTCACTGCACACGCTCTATTTCTCTCCCTCTCTACCTTTCACTCTCTCTTCCCTCCTCTCTCTCACTGTCTCACACCCCATCGCTGAACTCGCTGCCGCGCTTCTCAATCTCCCTCACCATTTCTCTCACTCTCCAGCTGCCTTGTCTCGTTCCTGTCTTTCTTCCTCTCGCTCATCCTTCCCTCCCCTCACCATCCACAACTTTCTATTCTCTCTCCACCCTCTCCACCTCCACACGCGTCCATCCTGTCTAGACATCACCTATCTCTCGGTTAGAGAAAGAGGGAAAGACAAGCGAGACACAGTGTGTTAGATCGAGAGGGATTGGGGGAGGTGGAGGTGAGAGAGGCATAGTCAGATGGAAGGGAGGGTCCAGAGAGAGAAAAAGTCAGACAGAAGGAGAGGAAACGAGAGAAGGAGAAGGTGAGACAGTCAGAGACAGGGAGAGCGTGAGAGAGTGAGTCAGACTGAGAGAGAGAGAGGGGGAGAGTGAAACAGGGAGAGGGAGAGGGACAGAGTCAGACGAAGGGAGAACACATACAGAAACGGGATGGGGCCAGGTGGAGTGGAAGGGATGGAAATACAAATGGACAGGGAGAGTGAGAGAGGGAGGGAAGATTGATATAGACAGGGGTGCGAGAGGGACGGAGTGATTGGGTGGGCAGGCGTGCGAGAGAGATGGACTGAAATAAGAGAGATTGAGAGTATGGAGAGTGAGAGCTGGTGACAGGGAGAGGAAGGGTGAATAGCGAGAGAGGGAGAGAGGAGAGAGAGTAGAGATGAGACACAGAGTAGGAGTGGGTGCAGAGAGACAGAACGTGGGAAGGTTTGGAGAGACAGAGAAGAAGGGAGCGAGCGGAGAGGGAGGCAGAAGAGAGGAGATGAGCGAAAGTGAGGAGGAGAGAGAGAAAAGTTGAGAGAGTAGGGGAGAGAGGGGGATTGTTTTCAACTGAAAAAGATGTTTGGTTTATTTTAAAATCCGTCAGAAATAAAGTGATATTAAATCTTCACTGACCAAAATATACGAAATGTAAACGTGACCTGCAGTACACTTCCCATAGACCAATCAAACAACTGTCAGTGATTGTCCATAAATCTGGATTTTGTGAACAGGACTATGTCCCAGGCAACATCACCATCCTCTCTGTTATGTTTTTTTTTCCCACTGACAAGCCAGAGCAAGGGTGGGGGAGGGGTGAGTGGGGGTGTGGGAAGTTTTTTGACATACAGACAATATAGTACTCGGCATGGATGCCGGATCCTGTGGCTGCTAGTCTGGGTTGTGGCAGGTTATGAAGAAGATCTGATCATCGCCAATCGACCTGCTGTAGATACCCCTCTCTATTTAATAAATCAGAAAGAGTGGACACTGCGCAGTACTTATGGGAAGGAAGGACCATCTTCCCATTTTCAAGACACCCCAAAATGATATGTAGCAGCTTGTCTTCTGAATGGGATCGACTTCAAACAAATCAAACGTTCATGAAATGGAATAACCCAGCAACAGCAGAATCACACTCTGTAAAACTCATGCATTCCACTACCTCGCAGCCCGGCATATCTCCCACGCTCTTGTAACCACCAAGCCAGTATTCATCCTGGTTAGTGAAGAGTGCAAAAGCACATGCTGGGAGAAGTACCAGCCAAACTTTGATATGACCAGATGATCTGGAGAAGCTCACATTGTCTTCAGCGAGAAAACAAGCCGACTTCCATGCGAAACAGCATGGATTGATAGAGCTCAGTGATCCCTCAATCAGTGTTTCAAATCTGTCCCTGCGGTCCTGCCACGTTTTTATAAGAGATAGTAGGCAATTAAAGTGATCATTGAAAGAGCAGGCTGCTCTCCAACAATGAAATATTCGGTTAAAGGCGGAGCACAGCATGTCAGGAAAAATAAAATAAGTGTGTTGAATTTGTAACAATCTTCAGCCAGAAGAGGTGAGCAGATGATCAATTTCTGCTCAGTGGGCCCCAGCATCACAGACCCCAAGCTTTAGACAATTCGATTCACTCCATACTATATCAAGGAATAGCTGGCGGTACTGGAAACTTGATTCCACCAGTCTCGGCAAGCTGTTCCATTCCAGCAAGAACATTGGCATCTACCAATATTGTGAAAAAGACACGAAAATTGCCAGGCTTGGGCTGACAAGTATTAATTAACAATTATACCGCACACATATCAGACAATGGCGATCATGAACCACCTCAACCTCGCTATTTAACATCAAAAGACATTGCCATTGCTGTTACCATTGTAACGAACATTCTGAGCTTTGTTCCAAGAACAAACAGCTGCTATGGTTGGAAAGTCAGATCAGAAGTCAGGAATCCTGCAGCTTGTCACTTGTCTGCATGTCCATTATCTCCGAGGTTCAAGTCAGGAATATGAATGAATGACTGCATCTCCAACAGTACTCAAACAGCTTGACACGACTAAAGCCCAAGCAGTCCACTTGATCGTCCCCATTCACAATCACCAACAAACCTTCTCTCCAACGAAAACAGCCTCAGTTCCCTGGGCCTTTCCTCCTAAGAACTTCCTTCCATACCAGGCAACATCGTAGTAACGTACTCTGAATCATTTCCAAAGCGTCCGCATCTTTCCGATAATGTGGTGACCAGAACTGCATGCAAAACACCAGGTGCGGTCTTACCAATGTCTTGTTCAGCTGAAGCATGACCTCGTGGTTCCGAAACTCAATCCTCCAACCAATAAAAAGGCAGCAGATCATATGTCTTCTTACTTACCCATCACCCTGAGTCTTAACTTTCAGGGATTATATCTATGAACACTCTGTTCATCTACACAGTCAGGACTTTTACCATTAGCCCAGAACATCCACATTCCTGTTACTTCTTACGAAATGAACTTGCTCACATATTTATCGCATGAAACTTCATTTGTCACTTCTCAGCCAGTCTCCGCATCTTACCTGGGTCAAGATTAGAGTAGTTCTGGAAAAAATAAAACACAGTAGGACCAGCAACATCCGAGTAGCTGGATATTCCTGCTCCTCGATTGCAGCCTGATCTGCTCTGCTTTTCCATAACAACTCTAACCTTGACTCTAATCTCCAGCACCTGCAGTATCCACTTCTCACCTATCTTATATACGCCACACTGTTAACCACAACATTATTCGGCACTATCTACAACTCTGCCTACCTTAGTGCCATTTGTAACTTTGCTAACTCATCCTTCCAGCACGACCTCAGAACATTTCTAAAATGGACAAACAGCAGTGACTCCAAAACAGATTATTGCGACACACTGCTAACTGAGTTCCAGGTTGAATATTTCCCATCAACCATCATCCCTGTCTTCTTTCATTTAGCCAATTTCTAACCCAAACCATTAAATCACCTTCAAGCCCCAAACTCTGTATTTTGTGCAATACCTTACTACGTGGAAACGTATCAAGCGCTTTTATGAAGTCCACATGCACCATATCTGCGGACTTACATTCATCCATCTGTTTTGTCACCTTCTCGAAGAACTCAGTAAGGTTACTGGAGGCAGACTAACCTTTCCCAAACCCGTGTTACCCAACGCTAATTAAATTAGTCCTTTCCAGATGATTCTCAGCATTTCCATAATTCTAGCCACAAGCGAAGTTAGGCTTACTGGCCTAAGATTATCAAGTTTCTCCTGACTCGCCTTCTTGAAAACGGAACAATATTTGCTATCCTCCCGTTGTCTGTTACGATGATTACATAAAGATCGAAGCCAAATGCCCGACAATCTATTCCCCTGCTCTCGCCCCACCACACGCATCCCAGAGAATCCAAGGATAAATCCCATCCTGCCGAGAGGTCTTATCTAATTTCAGATCTTCCAAAATTGCTAAAACTTCGTCTTTGGCAACTTGAGCTCCAATTAATCTTGTTACCTGTACCTCCGTGTTGTCAGTCACATGACACATTGTCTTCCCAATTCTATGCATCCTAAATCTTGTCTAATTGCATGATCATTGCCGTACCACCATTCATGTCTTTTTCGCTGCGGTATATACTTAACACTTCCATTGCCTTTGTAAACATAACCGAATTATGGTCACTATCACCAAAGTGCTCGCCTAACTCTAAAACTAACACCTGGCTGTGTTCATTCACCAGTACCAAATGCAGTACGGCATCACCTCTTCTTAGCCGATCTATATACTGTGTCAGAAAACCCTCGTGCACACATTGAACAGAACCTGACACACCTAAACTACTGCCAGTCAATTTTGGAAAAGTTAAAGACCCCCATAACAACCATTCGGTAACTATCGCTCCCATCGAGACTTATCTTTGGTATCCTTTCTTCTACATTCCTACAACCATTCGGAGGCCGACAGAAAACTCCCATCAGAGTGTGTCTCCTTTCCTGTTTTAACTCAGCCCACAGCACCGCATTGGATAAGTCCTGAACCGTTATCTCAGCTGTTGTAGTACTTCGTTTGATTATTAATGCCACCCCCACCTCTTTTCACCATTTTCTCTGTTGTTCTTGAAACATGTAAATCTCAGAATCTGCAACAATCATTTATGTTCCTCTTTTAGCCATGTCTCTGAACGGAACACATATCTTGTGTCAATACAGGCTTGTTGGGCTCTTGGGCTTGTTCCTGTGTTAATCTTTTCTTTCAGACAAGGTTTTCTACAAGGCAGTGGCGAGATGCTGACTGAATAATTACTGATGATCAACCGGAATATGAACTTAGGTCACCCTTCGTCAATTGTCATCTTCATATCCTCCATCTCACTGTGGGGAAACTCAGTATGGAGAATTTGAAATGAAATTCAGAGCAGAAAACTGGTGACGCCATCTCGTCCCTCGCACCTGCGAACTTCTATCGTCTTCGCCAAGGTCTTTGGAAATGCTGCACAGACAGAAGTTGCATGCACCCCACACCGACCAGTGCTGGCATCTATCGCATGCCAGCCTCACTATGCCAAACATGCCAGGCACACTGCTATTACATTTCTGTAGTTCAATCGTGTAGCTCAGGGTGCACCAACAAATCTCATTGAAATGCTGCTGCAAGGACTCTGTGCTCAGCGGCATACACCCAGCTTTTGACCTGCCTCTCTGGGCCTGCTCACTGGGTGTGGGTGCGTCTTCACACTCACTTTGACCTAAATTGAATACTCACAGGATTAGTCCCTTGCCTTTACTGCCTTTTGGAGTTTTTGCCCCCAGCCAAAGCTGCCAGGTTTACACGACTGCTATATTGTTTTGTTAGTTACAACAGACACAAAACCAATACGCTTGATATCATTGTCCAAAATCAGTCACGGTGCACAGCACAGCGAGCCAAGGGGAGTCTCAGGCAACAAGATCGTGTACACACTTTCACTCAGCCTGTCGCGATTGTTATGGCAAGGACCCATCCCCTATTAGGGGTGAGGCGCTGACTGCTGGGGAGACCCCATTCCACTTGCTTCTTTCTGCCTTATTGAGGGATGGTTCCTTAGGCAGATGCAAGTCGCTTATACAGAGGTTATCGATGGTACAGCTGGAAGAAATGTAGGGAGGTGTTCTGAATCAGTAAATAGGCAGCACATCCAGACAGCAGAGTTGGGAAAATGAGTAAAGAATTGGTTAGAGAGAGACCCAGAGAAGATGCTACATTTAATGTGAGTGGGAGAACATGAGCCGTGCGTGTGAGAGGGTAGGTGCAGTAATAGAGACAGAGTGATTGCGAGGTCACAAACTGTAGATGGTGATACGTACCGTGATGGAATGGAGAAGGTCGCTGACCTCCGTCGTTCATGCAGCACATTAACCAGAAGGCTGGCACCTCACTGACCCAAGAGGTAAACATCAGACCAGATTGGGAGGGACTGGATTCATGGCCTCCAGAGTCACTCCTGGAGCAAGGTAATGTCCCTTCCCTGCACCATACCATCCACCAGAACCTCGGGGGTTTGTCCAGAAAATGAGGCCCCAGTTTATTTCTCCTTCCGCCATGTCCAGGAAGTTGAAGATTGAGAATTCAAGAGTCTACTGATGTTTCAAATACGGCAAATGTAACAGGGAGGCTGATCCATTTGGGATATCCAGGCAGTGGGCAGTTGTTGTGACGAAGGGGAAAATCATTGGGTTAGTCTCAGATGAGAGGAAGAACATTACCCCAGGGAAAGTAATTAATGAGGAAGATTGGGCATGGTATTAAGAGGAAATGCAGTTAAATTTGTAGAGAGAAAACGTTCATGAACCTCAACTAAAATGAGACATGACAAAACCATACGATGCATTCAGCCTTTCTGACTCGACCAAAATAGGAAGTGTTCCAAATATGACTTGTATATATTGGGAGTGAAAAATCATGGAGTGGGGAATTATAAAGGAGTTTCACTTCTTTAAATCTGATTAACACTATGTTTATGGCCATTAAGCGAAACCGCAGGAACATCCCCTGCCTTTTACTGACTACCGTTCTC
The DNA here is from genome assembly GCF_020745735.1 of Hemiscyllium ocellatum. Lineage (NCBI taxonomy): Eukaryota > Metazoa > Chordata > Chondrichthyes > Orectolobiformes > Hemiscylliidae > Hemiscyllium > Hemiscyllium ocellatum. Next base: position 771,657 of record NW_026867608.1, read on the forward strand.
CATTCCGTACTGGATAAAGTAGGGGAAACTGGATAACGGCTAACGCTGCAGCTTGGATTATTATGGAGCAAGGGGTAACTGAATGGTTCGAAGTTGGAATTCTGTGACCCACGAAAACGTTCAACGAGGAATTCCCAGGGACTCCAGGAGAGACGGCTTGCATTTATTCGAGGAAAGCCGTGTGTAATTACCTGGGAGGGATTTAGAATGGAGAGGTTGTAGAGGTCTGGAAGTGTGTAGGGGTGACACCGTCAGAAATCTGTCAGGACTAGTGGATGCAACACAGCTGGTTAGACATTGGAGACAGTTACATAGAAGGGAAAATTGTTGGGTATAAAAGCGCATAGCTCCAAGCCTTCGGCCTCACTCTCTCGGCGGAGCAGGTAACGGCTGTCTGGTGGCATTTTTTTTAAATCGCGGTATAGTCCAGTGATTGTTTTTTTAACGGCAAAAATTTAAAGTTTTTTTAAGCGCCTAGCGGACCGGAAGCTGGTGCCGCGCTAGCTTATCTGGGAATTTTTTTTTTATAAAAGCGAGCAGGCAAGGAACCCGAGGCACTACAGGGGTAGAGCCTCCCACCCGCCCTCCTCCTCTAACCTAATAATAAGACCCGTTGTGGTAAGCAGGTAAGTGCTGCATTTTGCTTGTTTGTTTCTTTAGATCTAGTTTTTAAAGTATACCTTTTAGAGGGATGGCAGCGAAGGCAGTGCAATGTTCCTCTTGCAACATGTATGAGGTAAGGGAAGCCATTAGCGTCCCTGCTGATTACACTTGCAAGAAGTGCACCCATCTCCAGCTCCTCCAAGACCGTGTTAGGGAACTGGAGCTGGAGTTGGATGAACTGCGGATAATTCGGGAGGCAGAGGTGGTCATAGATCAGAGCTTTAGGGAAGTAGTTACTCCTAAAGTTACAGAGAGATGGGTGACAGTGAGGGGGAGTGGGAGGAAGCAGCCTGTGCATGGACCCCCTGCGGTCATTCCCCTCAAGAACAAGTATACCGTTTTGGATACTTGTGGGGGTGATGATTTTCCAGGGATAAGCAACGAGATTCAGGCCTCTGGCACGGAGCCTGTCCCCGATGCTCAGAAGGGAAGGGTGGAGAAAGGTAGAGCAATAGTTATTAGGGACTCAATAGTGAGGGGCACAGATAGGCGGTTTTGCGGGGACGACAGAGACTCACGATTGGTATGTTGCCTCCCAGGTGCAAGGGTACGTGATGTCTCTGATCGTGTTTTCCGGGTCCTTAAGGGAGAGGGGGAGCAGCCCCAGGTCGTGTTCCACGTTGGCACCAACGACATGGGTAGGAAAAGGGGTAAGGTTGTTAAGCAGGCTTTCAGGGAGCTAGCTTGGAAGCTCAGAGCTAGAACGAACAGAGTTGTTGTCTCTGGTTTGTTACCCGTGCCACGTGATAGAGAGTCGAGGAATAGGGAGAGAAAACAGTTAAATGCGTGGCAACAGGGATGGTGCAGGAGGGAGGGATTCCGGTTTCTGGACAACTGGGGTTCTTTCTGGGGAAGGTGGGACATCTATAAACAGGATAGTCTACACCTGAACCTGAGGGGCACCAGTATCCTTGGGGGGAGGTTTGCTAGTTCTCTTTGGGAGGGTTTAAACTAACTCTGCAGGGGCATGGGAACCTGGACTGTAGCTTTAGGATACAGGACCTTGAGTGTAGGGAGGTTAGGAACATGGCATCGATCTCAAAGGGGTGTGCCTGTAAACAGGAAAGTGGCTTGAAGTGTGTATACTTCAATGCCAGAAGTATAAGAAATAAGGTAGGTGAACTTGCATCGTGGGTTGGTTCCTGGGACTTCGATGTTGTGGCCATTACAGAGACGTGGGTAGAACAGTGACAGGAATGGCTGTTGCAGGTTCCAGGGTTTAAATGTTTTAGCAGGGTCAGAGATGGGGGTAAAAGAGGAGGAGTTGTGGCATTGATTGTCAAGGATAGTATTACAGCGGTGGAAAGGACGATGGAGGAAGACTTGCCATCTGAGGTAGTTTGGGCTGAGGTTAGAAATAGGAAAGGTGAGGTCACCCTGTTAGGAGTTTTCTACAGGTCTTCTAATAGTCCGAGAAAAGTAGAGGAAAGTATTGCGAGGATGATTCAGGAGAAGAGTGAAAGTAGCAGGGTGGTTGTTATGGGGGACTTTAACTTCCCAGATATTGACTGGGAAAGCTATAGCTCGAGTTCGTTAGATTGTTCGGTGTTTGTCCAATGTGTTCAGTAGGGTTTCCTGAAACAATATGTAGACAGGCCAACAAGAGGTGAGGCTATACTGGATTTGGTTCTAGGTAATGAACCAGGCCAGGTGTTAGACTTGGAGGTAGTTGAGCATTTCGGGGATAGCGACCACAACTCGCTGACTTTTACTCTAGTGATGGAGAGGGATAAGTGTGCACTGCAGGGCAAGAGTTATAGCTGGGGGCAGGGAAATTTATGATGCGGTGAGGCATGACTTAAGATGTGTGGATTGGAAACATAGGCTTCAGGGAAGAACACAAATGATATGTGGAGATTGTTCAAGGAACAGCTAATGGGATTCCTTGATAAGTATGTACCAGTCAGGCAGGGAGTAAAGGGTCTCGTGAGGGAGCCGTGGTTTAATAAAGAATTGGGAATCCCTTGTGAAAGGGAAAGAGGGCAGCCTATGTATAGATGAGG